>NC_053446.1:8114483-8407065 GCF_007990345.1 Gossypium hirsutum | reverse complement strand
ATCTTAAACATAATTTTAAGCATTAATTTAGGCAGCTAATCTACAATATTTAATAACAGAATGTAAAAATTCCAATCTCATTTAAGTTTCTCACTAGAACACTTGGGAAACTAACAGTAATTAATTTCTAAGTTGTTAATGGAGTCAAAGTCAAAAATTTAGTAAGCCTCGATTTATGTGAGAAATATACTTACTCAAAGAGCATCTTGATCAATAGGCCTTGTCTAGAGTTTATGGACTACAATACAGTCCTTGAGTTTCCAGTCCATTACTGGTCCAAGTGCTCCATTCCTGGATACGCAAGACAGAGAAACAACATCAAGAGCAAGTAGCATTGCACCAAATCAGTATAAAAATTGTTTTAAAATGATGCACTAAAAGCATTACGTTGGCACAACTTTATGGATGAATCTTCAATTAACTTAACAGCCTCAGGTTTCTCATGGGATCAAGTAAATAACATTTCTGCAACTGCCACTCTATGCATCAAAGAATCTGCAGAACAGAGAAGGGCATTGAATGACCATACAACCTACCTCATGGAGCCTAAAATGTATCATAATAAGAAAGCTCAATTACCTTCATGTTTACCAAGGAAAACTTTGTTTGCCTCACTAAGAGTTTTCTCCTGCAATTGACTGCGAAAACGGAAAAATAAAGGAAATTAATGCTCAATAAAAATCAAAGGAAATAATAATAGATGAAGTCCAGTCGGTGAAACTATATAAACCATTTAAAGAAACCTGATTGAGGCGTAGTTCTGACACTAAAATTTTTTGCATATACTGGGATTGAGCCCATTTTGGTTTTCTATTCCATTAAATTCAAATTAGCAGTGTAAAGACTGGATGATCTTTGTATCTAAGTAAAATAATAAAGAATGTATTTGTGCACGGTGGTGCACAATATGGTAATGCAAAATAGCAAATGTTAAATACAAGCAGCGATGTGAATCCGATTCTCAGCATCCAACCTTAGCAGTTGCTTTACAGCCTTCAGGAGAAAGAAAATAAAAATAACAAAAACACATTAATATGGATCATGAACTAATAAAGTACAACTAAGGAAAACCATTGTTCTTCAACTCATAAATTACATAAACTGTTTATCTCAACAAGAGCAAACATTTCTACAACTAAAAGATTTGTCACACAAATATCAATCACACAAAATTCATTGACACTGTTTGGGAAGATGAAGGAGAGTGCAATGTATTTAGTTTACTAAACAAATCATAACAAATGAACACGCATTCAAATTACTGAATTAGCTAAAATTCAAGTTAAAAAGATGAACTTAAAATTTGCGTACCTTGGTATTTCTAATTAACCATTAAATAGGTATCCAACAATCCATAACTTCGAAACTGATCAAGCAGTCATACTTACATGAGTTTTATAACACAATAGATAGTAAATTTGAAATCAAAATCCCTTCTTCCAAATTCAAGTTACCCAACACAACCAGAGTAATTCAGTAGTACACCAAAGATGTTTGGTTCAACAGAACAATGTCATTGCTCCAAGCCAGATATCAAGGCAACAACAGAAAAAAGAAAAGGGATGAGGCTGCCTCACAAATTACACTGCTCTAAGTTCACTTGGTCACATTTAAATATTAGTTATCTAGTTGGTCAACACAACGAAGAGAAGCAGACTCATTTTAATTCTTGGGAAATAAAATACCTGAAAGGCAAGCAAAATCTTCTGCTTTCTCATATTTACTTCAAAAGAGAGCAAGTGTGTTTCCAAAGAATCAGGTGAGTTCTTCTGAAGCAATTTCAAGTACTTTGTTGCTTCTGACAAGGGATCCTCCGTCTAAAAATACAACATTAAACAGAGCCATAGCTTAATAGGGCATCAAGAAACACATCTTTACAGCACAAACGATCTTAAATAAGGTATCTAAATCATAATGAAAGATAATAGGAAACCTTCAATAACTTTTCTCCGTAAGGATCTGGATCTACAGGTTTAATGTGTCGTTTCCCAAACTTGGAGTTGCCACTGGCACTTGATTCTTCATTTTTCTCCTCTGCCTCCTGAAAGAAAGCAGAGCATGAGATAATATCATCAATGAGAGTGTTATCCACGAACCATTGAAACAAGCTTATATACTTTCTTAGCTCGTTCTGCCTTTCTCTGCTTCTTCATTTTCTTTTTCTGAGAAGGAGTTTTTGATGTGTTATCCTCCTCTTCGGCTGGTGAGTTTACAGGAGAATCATAAAACTTTAGATAGCATCTGCACTTCAAAATCCAATAATTAGCACACCTCACATCTATGCAATCATCTCCCATCCCAAAAAAAAGAAGTAAAAAAAGGGAGGCAAAGATAACCCCAACCCAAAATGAAGCACCACATGCATGTACAGATCAACAATACATGACGAGACACTAAAAGCACCCTGATTAGGAGACAACAGAGATTACATAGCATTTTACACCAACCACAAGCAAACAGAATAAGTACATTTTGAATCATTTAAAAAAGCTTGCAGATCCTAAGAAAAATGCTTCACCTGATAGCACCAGCTGCTGCTTTGTGAAAATAAGCATGTGAATGCAACCGATCTTGAAATTTTAGCATTTCAACATATGCACGCAGTGTCATTTTCCGTAAACAATATGAATGGAAATCAAATTGATCTTCAGTAATATCAGCATAGTGCTTCTCCACAGCTAGAAATTTCTTCAAGGCTCGTCCAAGATCACCTTGTCGAAAGTAACTTTCACCCGAAGCAAGTTCATACCTTCCAAAGATAAAAACCACTCAGTAGGAGTATCCAAATTACAACGAGAGAGAGAGAGAGCAAGGGAGGGAGGGAGGGAGAGAGAGACAGAGAGAGAAGTACCACATGCACTGCATGTCATGAAGGTTGTTGTGCTGGTCCCCATCTTTTGTAAACAACACAGCAGTTTTTTCTGCCAAAGCCACCTTCAAGAGTGGAAAAGATTACAGAACTAATGAAAGAAATTTCAACAGTGACAAATATCAAATATGACAAAAGATAGGAGAGAACAGCTTTTAGCACCTGATCAGCCTGCAACATACGCTTGACACATTCACTGTTAATATAACGGTCTGCGAGGTCCATACACCTAGCTTCATCTGCCAATGAAGCCGCAGCTACCAAATCACCAGCATGTTTCAATATCCGGCTCTGTCACCAACAATGAAGCAACTAATATACACCTAATCCAGCCTCAAGAAAATTCCAAGAATTTTTCCAAAAGACATTTAAAGGTACAATGTTCACAAAAGAAGAAATAGCCATGCATCAACACACTGAAACCTTTGAAAGGAGGTCATATACTTGTCCAATTACCATCAAAACTTATGTTCCGCAAAGAAAAACTTGTATCCATTTTATATGAATATTAAGTTTGCACAATTTATTGAACAAAACACAATATTCAATCAAAGCCAGTATCATAGCAAGGGATTTTACAAGTAATAAATCCAAGGATATATATATATCTTGAAGAGCTTTCAGGCATTGCTAAGTCTTGTAATATGTGAGACAAAACAAATTGAAAGATATAAGGATCATTTTTTTTTTTTTAAAAAGAACATCCAGCTGACACAAATATAAAACCCAGCAGAAGAAGCCAATGCAAAAACTTCAAGATTGAGGACCAGAAGAAACCTTGACAGAGTACAAATCAATTACGGTTGGTGTGTGCTGTATAGCCTCATCAATCTTTGAAAGAGCAACATCATACTGTCCTCTTCTGTCATAATGCTGCAGCAATTGGCAACAAGTCCAAAGTTACTCAAAGTAGATGCAAAGAAAATACCAACTATTTAATGCAAGGAAGAAGAGAAGACCATAGGCAATTGGGTGACAGAAAACAGTTTATTGCCTACCTGAGCCAAAAAGAACAAAATCCACAAAAGTGTTGAAGGGGGCTCCTTCTCTGTCCTGCACTCAGTATAAAACAGAAGCAAACAAATAACTCAGCATAAATGCATGCTTGTGTATTAGCAGACAAAACAAGAACATACAGAAACTTTACAGACAACCATAAGGAATAATCATTATGTACTCATTTAAGAGATAACACACAAATGCTACTTGAATAGACAATAAGCAGTAATAGATGAATATGCACTCAAAACCACCAAATATCTAAATATTTTGACGCTGTCAAGGCTTACTACAATATCACGCAAGGGCCGGAAGTATACATTACCTCTAGGGGTAGACAAATCTAAATATTTATTTGATTTAGGACTTGATATACCATATCAAGGGTTGAAAGCATGTAGTACCTATCAGGATATCTCCCATTAATCCTAATTGAATGCTCCAACTCAAGAATAAGTTGCTCCAACATGTCTGCCTGTATAAGTGCAAACAGGGCAGGAAATCAGTCCTAATTAAATCAAGCTCTGAACCAGTTGCAAGCAGTTAAGGAGAATTCATGTTTAGAAACTTGATTCTATGTTCAGAATAAATGCATGCAAGCAAACATACCTTGCCAGGGTGATCATACAAAGGAGAAAGATCTGAGAATAAAGATGGAACCCCCTGAGAGCACAGAGAAAATATATCATTATTTCACCCAAGAAAATATAACACCAGTAAAACTAGCACCATAAAAATTTATACATCATTTGCATATATACCTTCGTTAGAAGAGGCTTAATATAACTAATTGCAGCTTCACGGAACTTGTCTCCTTGCAGAAAATCAAGTGGTATCCTCTATATTTTGAGAAAACAAAATTCCAATATAAGTCCTAGAAAATTCGTCATACATCATAAAGAAAGTAGGCATTCATTGACAATGATGCACACAGTAACAGCAATAAGTACAATTCTCATGCGTAAATATATAACAAAAAGGGGTATGGGATGAAAACAATTTAATTGTCCTCACTGCAAGAATCAAAATTCTAAAATCCCTACAGCTAGAAACTTTATTTCAACTATGCAGTAACCTGGTCTCTTTTCAACTCATGGTCAAGTACCCACCCCAAAAGGTTGATTTAGGATAATATATTGCAGCTTAACAGAAAGAATGAGGCAAAGATAGTCGTTAGTAAAAGTTGGAGCATATGAAAGTAGAACTTTAACCACCTAAAGTTCTTACTGTTTGTCACATCAAAACATCAATTAAATATTTCAGTATTACACCACAACCATCTTTTTTCAGATAATTTAAGAATATTACGGGTCATTTATGAATTAGATTCTTCTCATCATATCAGTTCTTATTCAAGCCTTCAAGGGAAAAAAAATACAAGTAAATATAGCTGCCGCTCCTCTCTAAGAAAGAGGTGAAAAGCTCCTCAGAAAAGCAAGGATTTTGTTCAAATTCATAGTGTCATTCTATATATGTGCAAAGAGAAAGCACGAGAGAGAGAGAGAGAGAGAGAGAACCTAGAGCACTATATCAGGAACAGAAAATCCAAAGGTACAATTTGGAACTGTAAAATAAAAAGATGTAAAAATTTAATTGAATGAATATGATTAACAGCTAGGACACAATATAGCATCTGATATTAGCATATTCGCCACTGGAAAGATTTTGCAATACAAGTATATCATAACCATCCATATCAATGAAAATAGGAACATGACATAAGTGCACCACCTTAACTGCAGATGACCAAGTGTACTGTTCTGCAAGCGATTTGTATAATGCATCCAATTGATCAATTTCATCTGAGGAATATTTGCCATTTTCAGAATACAGGACAAAACATTTCTGCAACCCTTCATAATATCTGGAAATATAAACATACAATATAAAGTTGTAAGTCAGTTGGCTCCCACTAATTAGCCCTAAAAGCAATAAATTACACCAATATACAGGTTATATTGAGAAGACAAAATTTAACATTTCTGTCTTATGAATTTCCTCATTTCCCAATCTGAGAAAGCAACTAAGAGACTGCTGGCACAGGTTGATGAAACAAAGTTTAAAGATGCAAAAAGACTGAACATGAGAGCTGAAACATAGGAGATACACTAATTAAGTTCAAGCTTATGGTGACACTAATTATAGATTATCAAAAATAACATTAGAATTGAGAGCAATCCTACAAGTTGGATTCCACAAACTATGGTTCATAATATAAATTTTTAATCACATCCGTTATTCATAAAAGTTAATATTCTTCCTTAGAACCATGGCAGTAAGAAAAGAAATTTATGTCCTCAAGAAGCACTAGATTAAACAAAAAAGAATCTGATATCATTTGCCATGGAAGATTCATTAAAGAGTTTAACTAGGTCTATCAAAGAGATACCAAGCACGTAAGGTTCACCTGTAATTGTCAGGATTCATAGTGAGCAAAGCCTTGTAAAGATTGGCACCTTCTTCTAGGCGTCCAAGCTTCACCAGGAGAGAAACCTCTTGTTCTTTGTAAGTCAATTTATCAACCTAGATGAGTATAATTGGTTGGATTTTTAATTAACAGGATTCAGAACTTACAAATCCTTTTAACTTCAAAGTGTTTTAACAATGGTAGTTGGTACCGTTCTGATACCAATCAGTCCATACCGTCCCAGTCTTAAACCAATATCAAGTAGTTTAAGTTCCGTTCCGGTCAAAATTTCAGTGTGTTTCGGTTGTTTCAGTGCATTTCAACCTGTATCAGCGAATACCGAGCCTGTACAGCTTAGTACAAGATTTTAATATTTTTATCTTAACTATTTTTATTTTTATAATTACATTTAAAAATAAAACACAATCACTTAATTAAATTACTAAACTCAATTAATAATTTTAAATTTTATAGTCACAAATAAATAATTTATATATATGTAATTGAAGTATATTTGCATGTATATAGTGTGTGTACATATATTTGAAAGCATTTCAAAAATATCGGTAAACCTGAAACGGTACACCGAAACACACTGATACTGGTATGAACTGGTACCAAAATAAAAACGGTAAATCCACCGGTACAGTACTAACTACCTTGGTTTTAACATTAAACATGTTGGTACTTACTATTTTTGGCTCCTTTTTATGCAATTCCTCAAGTGCTCTCTCAAGAAACCCACATTCCTCTAGCAAAGAGATCTGGAGAAAGATACAATCCATATACACATAAGAAAAAAATCCACATCTAGTCTATTAATATATCTATTATGCAAGATATATGTATGGATCTACGCAAATATATGCATCTATTGAAAGCGCTTGTAGGTACTTGTGAATTGTCAAATTTATTAAGCTATTTCAAATTCTTGTTACTGGTGTTAAACCAAGAAAGAGTATAAAAGAGAACCAGATTATTAAAATGTCAGCAACAAAAGTTCCACAAATGACTGAGTATTTAATTTTTGGGGGGTCAACATAGAATGTTTAATTGAAGATCAACAAGGATAGACATCCACAAGCACCACAGATGTGATTCCTCATAAAAGGCAAACACTTCTGTCAACAAGCCATACTTCTCTCTAACATGTATCATATGTCTAGAAAGCAAAGAATTAATATCTTATAGATGCCAAATACCACAGTGGGCAACCGGTTACTCCTCCATCACAGATTAAAGTAAACTTGGATATATTTAATTTATCTACTATACAAACAGAATCATGAAAAGACACACTATAAGTAGAAAGGTTAGGCTAGCTAATATTAGATTTTGGCAGAAACAGAAAGGAAAAAGAACTCAAGAAGAAATGGGTAATATTTATAATTGCAGGTAAAAAATAAAATTAATTCAAAATAGAATTTCATTTGTAAAGAAGGTAAAATGACATTAATATATCTATTACTTAATGGATTATGGATAATTGAAACTAAGCTTAGTCGGGTTTACTAGTGTCGCTGTGTCAGTCACTCCAATTATATATTAGTATAAATTCTAAATTTGGAATGCCTAAATAATGGATGTGTCAGGCAGACACGTGCATCTGCACGCACAAACATACAAGCAGTAATGAGCAATACCTTATATAAAAGCATTTCACCATGCTCACAACGTTCATTATCAGGTGGATAATCATCTTCTAATGTCCCTTCATATGCTTCCAGAATTTCAACTGCTTTTGCACCACTGATATTGACCAACAAAAAGGTGTTTAGCATATACATCTGAAGGATAAGAAATTTATAAGTAAAGCTTCATTCACTTAGAACTTGGCTGATGCAAGGACAGAAAAGTTGAGGAGAAACCTTGATAACCAATCTTCCAAAGCAATAATTCAATCAAATATCCAACAAAGAATCATTTGATATCAACTTGTAAAAGCCAAAAGAAAAGATAGCATAATCATTGTTTCAGATAACACCATTGCAAAAACAACAGAACTCTGCTGTAAACTAGACATTTCAAGGTATCATTCAAGCATTGTTTGTAAAATGCTAATTTGCAACAAAATTTTGTAAATGGACTCTGTCCTTAGCTTCCTAGTTTAGTAGTAGGAAATAAACTCTATATGACCAACTACCTGTACATGTTAATAACACCTTCAACATAATATACGCTCACCATATATTGTCAGAAAATGATTCTGATGCCTCCAACAGAACCTTGTATTTTTAAAGCTTTTATGAAATCTTATCGGATGCTTAGCTAAAATCATATAATCCACATGAACCACATTGTAAAAGTCAACAGTAAATCCGCCCGTGTTAGCACCCATTTGATCATGTAACTAGAAACAAAAAGTTCTTATCTCTAGGCATTTAATTTTAGAGAGGTATTAGTTATATGAACAAATGTCTTCAATAATATGAGGCCCTTCAATTCCAACCTCCAAATATAGCATAAAAATAATATTCTTGAACATGTTTCACAAATTGCAAGTCACAGAAAATAAAAGGTAAGCATAAGTAAGGAGTACTCTTTTCTGGAAGGGGGAGGGAGAATGAGAAATACTTAGAGTTTAAATGGTGGGCTACAGCAAAGCCAATCCAGTTCATCCGATGATTAGGTTTCAAAGTCAACAGTTGTTGTCTTGTCTCAACAAATCCTGTCAAATCTCGCATTTGTGCCTGCAATAAAAAGATGAAATAAGAATATAATAATTCTAAAACAACCTGAAATGAGAAATATGATCAAATACAAAACCATGACCAAATCCCAATAATAATAATAATAATAAAACTCTCTCAAATATCATATCTTAGTACAAAGACAATTGCAGTATAACAAGAATGAAAGTACAAAAGCAAACTGATTGCTTCGGTGAACTACTTTTTTATTTTGTGATACATCAAAACAAAACCTTCTGTTAAGATGCTAAATCTGAAGAATCACTTATGAAAATATGCAGCCAAATATCAAATGATGTCCATTAGACCCTTTTCTGTCGATTAAAGCGATAAACTTTTCTATAAAAACTATTATCCAAATCTGAAAAATTATTAAAAAGAGACGACTTATCTACTTTATAAGTGCTTAAGAAAACCTTTACAGTCTAATAGAGCTTTTCCTGTTAATTCACATGCATCTTGGTCTTGGTCCTTTCTATCTACAAGCAAACTCCTTCAAGCAACTTAAACAGCTTAAATTTCTTAGAATTTATTTTCAACAGAACTTTAGCCTGATATTGGGGTTTTCATTCAATTATACTAAGTTGCCACGAAGAACCTGCCTTTACCATTAACATTATAGCTGTAAAAAGGTTGGTACCAAACTATTTTAGTTGCAATATTGACTTGCCTATAAGAACCCCCAATACTTAAGATCATTAAATTTCACAATGGAGTTCAAAAAACCTTTTAGGCAAACCACACAGCTTACAATAGAAACTCCTTTAACAGTTCAAGAAAATTCCATGTCAAGCATTTATTTTAGAAGCTTGAGCAGGCAGGTATTCTTCAATATCAAGCAAGGTAAATAAGGTATACCTGCAAGAGTGACAAGTCCCTTAGTATTTCAATGTTGTCCGGATCTATTCTCAGAGCATTTCTATAGCATTTGATAGCCTCCCTGTATTCTCTATCTGAGCGATAGAGAAGACCATAAACATGCCAGCAAACATGACTCTTTAAATCATTCTGCAGTAAGGCAAACATAAAACAATGTTAGGAAGAACTGAAAATGCTTTGACATTACATTGGTTAAAAGAAAAGAAACAAGACAACCTTCAAACCTAGCCGGACAAGTTCATATGCTTCAGATTTACGATCCATGCAATTTAAAGTCAACCCCTTCATCGACAATGTTTCTGACAAGGAATAAAAACCCGTAAAAAAAATATACAAACACAATAAACAAGCAGGTAGTAATTTGAAGCTGCTTATTTAAATCCATGGAATTGTCAAATAAAATGCAGAGAGGGAGGACAACTTATATTATAGCAATAACACATTAATCAATATTAATTAAAAACAAACCAAGATGAAGCATCGTACATCTCGGAATAGTCACTATAGAGCTAGTGCTTTCAAAAATGCAAAAGACAGCATTCATAAGACATAAGAAACAAACCCAAAGTGACAATCAAGTCAAGCTAAGGGGCATCTTTGTAAATACAATCCTAACGGATAACATGGGTACCAACTTTAACTATCTAGTGTATAACCCCTTTTCCTTGTAAGTATTAAAGTACTTTTTCAGTTTCAGAGTTCTTGCATGTTTATGCAGGTACGCTTAAAGAGAGAAAAAACAAACACCACACCAACATAAACACTAAACAATTGCATCTGGCAAGAAAAAGTGCATCAACTAAAATACCTCCATGCTCAGGAAACTTTTTCAGTATCGCATCTGCAGCCTTCAGTCCTTTCTTGTATTGCTTAGTTTCATATGATTTCTACAAAGACAAAATTTTATATAAGAGCTTTAGCAATAGCACATGAACCTCCAAGTCCATAATATAAAATCAATAATGAGAATCAGCTAGAGTAGTAACATATAAAAGTTAATTGCATCAAAATCTTGATAAGAAGAAAAAACTGCATCGAGCTTATTTACCATAGAAGTTAAAAAGGGAGAATTCACAAGACAAAATTCTAGATTCCACTGATTATACAAGACAGGGAGAGAGAGACCAGCAGTGGTATGAGGAGAACTTTCAGATGTTGCTATATTATATCTAATACAAACAAGTTCTTGAAACATATAAATATTCACATCTTGATCTGTGAAGCTGAAGATTTCATCAACTATCAGCTTGGTCAATTTATCAACTCCTTAAATGGATTGCTTCATAAAAGTCACATAAAGTCTTGAATGGTTATGTGTCTAAAGCCAAAAGGCCACCAAGCTTCCTAATAGGAACCAACAAAATTCGTGCAAGAGAAATTATTAACTCAGCAAGAATCAAGAAACTCGTTTATTTTCATTTATCTAATTTTCTCAATGATTGATTGAAGGAATTATAACAAAAGGAAAGCACAAAAGGCATCCTTTAGAAAAAGTTCAAAAAAATTAATTTTAACAATCTTTTTGAAAAATCGAACTTATTGACCTAATTTAAGCAAAGCTGGTCAACTTAATTAAGCTTCAATGGCTAAACGGAAAAAAGAAATTTAACTTAATTTAAACGATAAAATATATAATAATTGGCAACCAAGCATATCTAGTGCAAATTTCAATTTCTCGTTCGATATTCATCGGTTACCTCAGCAACCAAACAGACCAGTAGCATCCAGCTAGGGTTTTACAAGCAAAGAACAAAACGATAAAAGGAAGTGCGATCGACTAAACACAAAATAGAAAAAAGCAATACGATAATCAATACCAATTAGAATTAGGAATTGAAATATGAGAGAGAAAAGAGAATCGAAGCCTTACGACGATGAGTTTGAAGAGGTTAGCTTCTTTCGGAGGCAACGAAGCTCCCATTGTTTTCTCTAAGGAAGAAAAAAGAAGATTCTTACGACGGATAAAAAGGGGTTTTAGATAAAAGAAAGGATTGATAGATAAAAGGAGAGTTAGGGGTTTGTAAGAGAGAGAAGAGAGTGGTGGCGTTTATCTGCTTCTTCAACCCTACTGTGAACAACAAGCTTAAAAATAAGGAAGATAGAATTAAAATAAAAAAATAAAAAAACTACTGTTGAATAAGAAAATTACACACACACACACAAAAAAAAAAGCCAGGAATCATTTTTGTCCTTTTCAATTTTTTTTTTAGATGCCCTTTCTGTAATTTTGCAATATATATATCTATATATATATATATATATTTCAGCTTGCGACTTAGAAAAATACAAAAGAAGAAAAAGAAAAGTAAAACTGTTAATACTAGTGGTGCATAATTCCTTGATTATAATTTGTCTAAATAAAAAATATTTTTAAGCTCTATGATTAAATTATGGGTAAACTCTAGAATTAGTCATCCAACTATTGGTATGTTTCTGATTTGGTCACTTAACTATGAAAATTTTCAATTCAGTCACTAATAATTTAGATCGCTTATATTTTGGTCATTCATGTTTTATATTGTTTCTATTTTGGTCACTCTTCATTAAATGATTAAAGAAAGTGATGATGTGACATTTTTCTAATTTGTATAATAACACATTTAGTCTTCAGTACATACATATTTTATCAATTTGATCCTAATTCTAAATAATCTAATAAAGTTAACCCTCCATATTTACAAATTCTATCAATTTGATCCTCAAACAAATATAGTTAAATATAATCATATATTATGAAAAAGTACAAAATATAATATTGTTTATATACCAGTTAGAAAAAGATCGTATCATCACTTTCGTTAACCATTTAAATGAGAGTGACCAAAATAGAAACAATCTAAAACGTGAGTGACTGGAATAGAAATTATCTAAAATATTAGTGACTAAATCAAAAATTTTACCAACCAATAAAAGGTAATACACACCCCTCCTATGTACATCATTTATTCTTTTATGAATAAAAACTCTTAGAGTTTTCTCTCTTTTCAATATTATTTTCTTGTAATTTCTTACAAGTGATTTCTACTTAATTTCTTTTCAAGAATCGTGGTGGTTGTTCTTCACACTCCGGTTTGCCAAGAAACCTTTATCAGAGGGTCGGTTAGAGCCTTTGGTGGAGTTTGTTGAGGTTTTTCTTCAAAGGGTTCCATCGAACATCGTATTTCATTCATCTTTATGTCTATTTTTTTCCATCACTCGCTAATATTTTTCAATCTTGATTTTTCTTTTATGAATCTTCTTCTAACATTCTTTATTGTATTGAAGTTTCAAAATTCAAGATCTAGAGATTGGGAAAGAAACTAGTTAGTTTGAAATGTTTATGGCATTATTGATGACACTGTTGGTCGTGGCAATAGGTAATGCATATCCAATGTCCTCTATCATCTACCTCGTTCATAGGAACTAAGCACAATAGCTACTAGTAGCAATGTATTTTGCTTTTGTTGTTGAGAGAGAGATTGAACCTTGTTTCTTGCTATAGCGTGAGACTAGGTTGCTTCCCAAGCAAAAGCTTCCTCCTAATGTGCTTTTATGGTAATCCATATTCTCAGCCTAATCAGTATTATTGTACCCTAGTAATCATATTGCACTATCATTAGTAAACTAAATGTTAAGATCAAATGTACCATGAACGTACCACCTAATGATTCATTTGATTGCCCTGACATGAGATTCCTTTAGATTGGTCTGGTATCTTGCACACACTCCAACATTAAAGCACGAATCAAGACAGTTGGTTATGAGATAAAAAAGACTATCAATCATACTTCTATATGTGGTTGGGGAAGTGGGCACTCCCTCAACATCTGCGCACAAATTCTCATTGACAAACATGGGTGTCCTAGTTGGCTTAGGGTTCTAAAGCTTGAGTTTATTCACTATATTTTTTGCATATTTTGTTGGAAAAAATGGGTTTGAAAAACGCAGTGAAAAATAAATTTAAGAAAAAAACTAGAATTTATAAATTTTTTTTCCAAAACAATATATTGGTTGTGATATCTAATGCAATAAATACTTAATCAAAATTATACATTTTCGATTCGTCTAAGATGAGCACTTCGACTGAATAGTTTTCTCCACTATCCTCAAACTCACATCTGTCGAGTGTGGGCTCACTTCAAATTAGAAAGTTTTTCACAAAAATTACCAATGAGGTAATTTTGCAATTCTCTAAACTTTTAGGTCAAGTCTTAAATAAGAAAAATATCTCTAGAAATTTTCTGGAATAATCTCTTCAGAGAATTTTCTCTTTACAACTTTATCTTGAATTCAAGTGTGTGTAAATAATGACCCAATACTCTATTTATATAGGGAGAGTTTAGAGAGTTCAACTACGATTAAACTTAATCACTTTAATATTAAATTAATATAATATAAATTTAATATTAAATCTTATTAAAATGATAGAATATTTATCTACAAGATAAACATTAAATTTAATTTAATATTAAGATAATCATTTTATATTAAATTAATAAAATACTATTAAGATAAGTATTAAATTTCATTTAATATTAAACTATTAAAAATATTATTTTTTGAATAATTAATCTGAAATCAAATTCTCTAGTAGAATTCTAGTAAAAGTGTAACTCTTCCACTGCTTAACCACCGAAGACCAACCACCGCCGGCCACTGAGACGTCGTCGTCGCAACCATCGGCACCGCCATGTCTGGTGATGCAAGTGCGACACCCTTATGACACCCCAAGCCAGTTCAGCTGCTGCCAATTTAGTCCGGGTCAATGATGACCTGACCGGTCCGGTCTAGCCACCGGTTGGACTGTCAGCCCGGTTTCACATACCGAGCCTGGTTCAACCAGTTTTTGGGTCTTGGTCTTGGTATTCGGCTCCCAGGCCCAATTTACAATCTCAGGTCCTATTTTCAAGTTCAAATACCCATTGGGTCATTGTCAGACTTGAAAATTAACTTCAAAAAATATCATATTAATTTTAATTGATTTAATTAATTTAATTTTACTTTATCAAAATCAAAATTTTCAAAAATCACTTAGATTTTCCAAATTAATTTTTCAAGAAATTTTTTAATCAAATTCTCTAGTTGAACAATTCTTATGATCACCTAATTTAATTCCACATCAAATAAATCAACTCAATTAAATAATTCCCAAAGTCGTAGAATTTTCTTCTAATTCAAATGCAATTCAATTGAGCTTTTATTGAGCTAGCGGAAGGACCAATCGGACATACACAATTAGGCTTTACTGATGGCAATTATGTCCAAAAGTATAGTTCCGATAATTTGCAATTACTTAATCATGGAGTTAGTCCATAAGAAGTACCATGATTGAAAACTCCTTATTGTATACTCTTTACGAAATCATTTCATCCAACTGATTTGTCCAATGACATTGTCATGTACGTGTTACCCTCATCTGATATCCTTGATTCATTTGAGTTAAATCCGTTCACTCAATATAATCCTATTTTATCTCATTGTCATCATTGTGTCTTCTTAATGATTAATATGATCACCGTCAACAAATGACTGTGATAAATCGCTCGTTCGAGAACTAGCAACCCGTGGCCACGTTCCATATTTATCAATCCACACAATGCCAATGAGAGGATATCATTAACTCTTAATTGAGTTATGAATTCCAGTGTTGCTAGTAAAGCCATACCAAACACAAGTCATGTACCCAACACGGGCTCGATCATCTTTAGAGCATAAGCTTCCACTTATATCGAACCACGAGTTGCATATGCATGGTCAGTGTCTAACTTAGGATTTAAGTAAATAACACAATGAACGTCACAACTGAATTAATTCACAAACGGATTTAGAATTAATTCCTCTTGGGTCCAGTCCAATGTATCATTCTAACAATGAATACATCTATGTCTCTACTCATGGAGTCAACTGCTCTGATAGCCAAGACTAGTCATCTCCTCAATTGGAATTGTAGATGACATAATAATTGTAAGAGCCCATTTTTGCCCGGGGCCCGCAACCAATAAACCCAAATAATAAAAACCCAAAATTAAACAGTCCAAAATTACAGTCCAAAATGAAAGGCCCAAACAACAGCACTAGCCCAACTAAACCTGAACCCTAAAGGCCCAATAGCCCACGACTAATTTTCAGCAAAAGGGAGGGGCAGAAACCCTAAGGCGCGCCACACGCCGCTTCACCTCCTCGCGTATGCCCACCGCCACTGATCGCTAATCGCTGGCCCTCCACGCGTGTCAGACCACCTGCAAGAAACAAGACAGAAACCAACAAATAGCAAAAAATAATAATAGGAAAACAACAAACGAAACAGAGATGAAGAGTTTGTAATCTGGCTATAAAAGCCACAAGCAATTTCTTATAGTTTTTTCTGGACATTCTTACAAACATTGAAAATAAAAAACCAAAACATTGTCCTCTGTGTTATTGTCTGATTTATTTATTTATTTTTTTCATATTTTTTCTTTTACAAATCTTTTTTTTAAATATTAATAAAAAGAAAAGAGGAAAGAGAAAGGGGAATACCGGAGGTCGCCCGCAAAGGCCATCGCTGGAGCCTTGTTCGGTCACCGAAATCGGAATGGGAGAGGGCGTGGCTTCTTCTTCTCCTTTCGGCCTTGAAGCTTAAGAGTTTAGGCCTTCAAGCGTTTCAAAAACGGACCAAAAGGGCGACCATTGCGTTGCTCCGATCACCAGGACGAGGACGGTGAGGGGCACGGCGGCGCCGGTGATGGCCTCATCGGCCGGATTTAGAACCTGCGAGAGAGAGAGGGGCTGAGCCCTCTGTTTTTTCTTTGAAAAATGAAGCAAATTCTTTTTTTCTTTCTTTTTGATATTTATATTAGGTTAAACGGCGCCGTTTGAAGGAGGGGAGACTTGCGCATGCTTGCCCTGATGGGTAATTTGCGCCTTTGGTTCCCCAAATTCTGCGGCACTCTCAATGTAGCCCTTTGTTTCCCTTAATTTTGGCTACTGAATTTTGCGCCCTTTCCAACCTGGTCCCGCGCAAAACAGTGTGCATAAGGGGCGGGGAATTTGTACAATTGATCCCTCGCGCTTTGAGCGCGCTTTATTTTAGTCCCTTGGCACCCTATTTTACTTATTTGCAATTTGGAGCCCTCTTTTTAGCTCGATTCCAATGTAGTCCTGAACCATCATCTTTTATTTATTTGCGATTTAAACCTCGAATTTTAGGCCTGATTTCAATTGCGTCGTATTTCATTTAATTAACTTACTATTCTTTATTTATTTATTTAAAAAAAAATAATTTATTTGTTATTTTTTTTAAAGAGCTCTTCTTTTATTATTATGCAATTTGAGTTTTACATATATTATTTATTTTAAATGTTTCACCTAATATTCTCTTAAATTTTTTTATTACATTATTTGTTTTAAACTACCATATATATATTGTCCTTTTTTTAAATATTATTTTGAACAAGGAAAAAGAATATTGTTTTGTTTTTTTATTTTATTCATTCATTTTAAAATATATTAGTATTTTTTTTTAAGTTTCATATTTTGTTTGCTTGATATATTTACCATTCATTTCAAATTTATCTCATAAATTACTTGTCTTATACTATTAGCTACATAAAATCGTTCTCTATGGTGTCATTTCGTATTTGGATTGTTAATATTGGCATGTTAATTTGTTGCATGTGGTGTGATTATTATCATTATGGACATTGTAATTAGTTTATTTGTTTTCGTATTATTGACATTTACTAACATGGTATTTCATTCGTGAATTGTCATTTCATGCTCTATGTTATCGTTTCATTTCATTTCATCGTTTTAAAAGTTATGTTTGATTTGTATATACCCATAATAATAAACCGATCTATTTTATCACGAACAAAACAAATACACCTTGTTCAAGTGTTGTAATCATCATTATTCGTAACAGATTTTAAAATAAGGCAATGTTTCACGTTTTAGAATTTCGAGAAACTGTACCCTAACTTACTGGGTCTCAATTTTCTCGTTAATCTTAAATAGCAAAATATCCTTTTAAATTTCCAAACACATAAAATTTCAAAAATAAAGGTAATTTTCTATGTTTAGAAAATTCGAGAAATCGTGCCCTAACTTACTGGGTTTCGATTTTTCTCGTATTAAACCTAAATAACTGAATATCCTTTTAAAATTGAAATGAATGAGGTTTAAATAAAAATAAAATGCAAGCTTACTCTCAAAAAATACGAGGTGTCGTGTCCTAACTTACTGGATGTGACATCTTGTTACTTCGAGATAAGAAAGCATTTTCCATTTTGATTTATTCAAGTAATTTTGAAATAACACAATGTAAAGAGGGATCATATTTTTAAATTCTTTTCGAGTTTTTTAATTTTTGACACCAAGACATTAAGTAATCAACAAGGTACCAATTTTGGGCGTATCGAGAATGCTAATCCTTCCTCGTGCGTAATCGACTCCGAACCCATTTTTCTGAATTTCGTAGACCAAAATCGTTGTTTTAATAAAATTTAAATCGTTTATTAAAAACAACCGTTTTACGAGGTGACCTGATCACACCTCATCCAAAAAGATTGATGGCGACTCCCGTTTTCGTTTTTATTTTCAAAATCCAAGTCGACCCCGTTTTCATCAAAAAAAATGGTGTCAACAGCTTGGCGACTCCGCTGGGGAACCAAAATAAGAGAGTCAAGCCACGTGTTGATTATTTCTTGCCTTTTTGTCGAAATTTAAAAATTCAATTTAAATTTACGATCCTCTTATTGCATTTCCTTTGTTTTGAGTAATATTTTTCATAATGTTCTGTATTTTATTTTTATATCTCCGCACATTACATTGCATGACCGTTGGTCACACCTTTTAAGTGGGAGTGAGAAGCTATTTCCTTCGTAAGGTCTTCACCTCTGTGCAGGATAGCGGATCGCTTTCGGGATACATCCGTACCTATGTCTTCGTGAGATTTTCATCTCCGTGCAGCCATAGGGAAATGTATTCCCCTGAACCAAACTCGGTCCGTATGAGCCTATAATGGGTGAGGATTGAGGAATCTTCTGGTTCAGGTACATTTACTTTAGAGCCAAACCGCATATAATGAGCCTTAGGAGCCTACCCTCGGTAGAGCCACTTCAAACCCCTAGTGGTCACCCGAATATGTGTTTTATTTATTCTTGCTTGCTTTTGCTTTGTACTAACCTATTTTCTTTTGTTTTGGATATGATTGCATTGCATTTTCATTATAAACAAGAGGTGTTGATTCACGTTCGATTGTTAAATAGAGAGCTTGTCATAAGAAAATGGGTTTTTTGATAAAGTGGATAACAATACGGCTGTCCGAATATGGTCTAAGAAAAAAGTGATAAGAGAAGGATGATAGTTTAATAGAGGACTACACGACTATTGTTCCGTTGCCCGAGGATTTAAAATGACAAATATTATTTGAGAGCTATCGAACTTTCTTAAAGAGAAGCCAACGAGTATCACGAGGATAAGTGAGCAACGAGTCACGGCCCGGATCAAGCAAAGAGGAGATAGATGAGACATCCCTTTTGAAGAGTTCGTGAGATTTATCTTCACACTCGGATGAAGAAGAGGATCAAATGTCTCCGCTTATAAGGGCAAAACCGTATATATATCCACTTTGTGTAAAGAGATTTGTTTTCTAGTAAAGTTGTTCTAATAGAATTGAACCAAGAATCAACGTCTCTTTTTTGCATTCATGCATCAACATTACATTTCATTGCATACAATAAATTTCCTAAAATCCAAAAATACGCATTCATGCATCAACATTACATTTCATTGCATACAATAAATTTCCTAAAGTCTAAAAGTACGTCGTATTTAGAACTTTAGTGACGAGCCATATGGATGATAAAGAATTAGAATTCTTTGAAGATATCGATGGTTCGGGAGGTAAAGATGTTTGTGCCTTTAAAGAATGTACTAAAAAACCTATCAAGGGTTTGTTTCTACATCCCTAGAGGCGTTCTAAACAACTGGACTGTGGAGGAGATTCTTGTGATTTTTAGGACCATTTCAGAGTAATATTTGGAATGCTCTTATTGCTCTAAGCCTAGGAGCAATAGAAAATCTGTTTGTGAAAAAGGCACATGTCCATTATTCTTTATTTCAACGAAATGCATCTTTGTGTCTTGTTTTGGCAAACATTCTTTTGTTCCTTCCATTTCATTCATACTCATACCACACAGGTAATTACCCTTTGATTCATTAGCTCTCTAAGTCTTCCTTCGTCCCTAGAACAGGTCTCCAGATATCAATGATATGAGCGACACTACTATTGACTCAGAACTTTCTTTTGAGCAAGATACATGTCTAGAGGAACCTCAGGACTTTGAAGATGACCGAGACTGTAGTTTATCTCCTGATTTGTTAAGGATGGTAGAGCAAGTCGAAAAAGAGATCCTACATTACGAAAAAAAATCAGTTGGAAATTGTGAGCTTAAGAGAAGAGAAAGAGGTGAAGATCAGAGCCTGTATCACCGCAGAGACAAAACAAGACGTCATTAAATTCAAAGATATTTTTGCATGATCGTCCCAAGATATGCCTGAGCTACTAAGACGTGTGGACGCTGTTGAAGCTAAGAAAATCTTGGAAGAAGTCTATAAGGGTGTCTGAGGAACACATGCATTGATTTTGCAATGGCCAAGTAAATCATGAGATATGGGTACTGCTGGTCCACAATGGAAGGGGATTGCATCAGCTATACCAAGAAATGCCATAAGTGTCAAAATTAGGGAGACAAGATTCATGTGCCTCATTCGTCTCTTTATGTTATGACGTTTCCATAGACTTTCTCTATGAAGGGCATGAATGTCATTGGGCCGATCTCGCCAAAAGCTTCTAGAGGTCATCGATTCATCTGTGGCTATTGATTACTTCACTAGGTGGTTGGAAGCTGCTTCATATGCCAATGTCACGAAGGCAACAGTCAGCAAATTCTTGAAAATCATATGTTAGTACGGTATGCCAAAAAGGGGATCATATTAGACCATGTATTAAATTTAAACAACGGCACGACATCAGAAGTTTGCAGTCTATTCAATATTAATACCATGTTGCCCCAAAATGAACGGTTCAGTGGAGGCAAAAAAAAGAGAAAAAAAGAATAAAAATAAAAAAATAAAAAACCTCCACCGGGGCAACTCATTTTTCATTCGTACGTGGAATAGAGACAGTTTTACCCATCGAAGTTGATATCCCTTCCCTTCGTGTCTTGCCAAAGCTAAAGTTGGATGAAGAATAATGGATCCACGCCCGATATGATCAGTTAAAATTTGATTGAAGAGAAAAGGTTGAAAGATATCTGTCATGGACAAATGTACCAAAAGCGAATGATATGAGTGCACCAAAAAAGGTTTGCTCCAGAGAATTCCATGAGGGGGACCTGATATCGAAGAAGATCCTTGTCATACAAAAGGACTTCAGAAAAAAGTGGATGCCAAACTGGAAAAGACCTTATGAGGAAGGCCTTATCTGGAAAAGTGTCTATATTGACCAAGATGGATGGCAAGAACCTGCCTAATCTTGAGAATTTTGATTAAAGCAATAAATATTTCATTTAAAAAAAAGAAGAACGAAAAAAGAAAAAGGAGAGGCCAAGGTAAAAACCCGCAAAGGGCGCCTTGAGACCAAAGGGGTTTTGAATTGAAAACCCAGGAATAGGCAGTTCAAATTTTGATCGAATGTGGGGCATGCGGTAGTCTTGTCCTATCCGAATTAATAAAAAGGAGAGATGCTACATCTTGGGGCATCAACAGAGTCTTCTAGGACTTCTAAACACATATCAGGTTCAAAAGGGTCCTCAAGGAGTTTGGAGCAGAGAAGGTCATATTACGATATCGGGGGCACCTATTTCCATTTTATTCATTTTTTATATTTTGACAAAATACACCATATTGATTAATTTATTCTCATTTTGTATTCTAGAAAAATTTGCTATCTTGATTAATTTGTTCATTTAGAGCTTTGGTCTTAACAAATTTCCATCTTATCCATTGTGATAATATTTTTCATCTTATTCATCTCGTATCTCAGCAAATTTGCTATCTTGATTGATTTGTTTGTTGAGAGCTTTTGCTCTCAACAAAATTTCATTTTGTCCATTTTGATAATCTTTTTCAAGCATTTTTCATTGAAATAAGGATTAATGGACTGACAATACTCATGCAGAAGGATTTCTGCATATTACTCTGAAAGTTTCTAAATAATACGATGACCTGAAACAGGACTATTGTTTAGAACTGACCAAACCTGAGGGTTGAAAACATTTGAGAAATGATAGTCTAATTTGAGACTATTTCTTTGAATCTTCTGTCAAAGATACTTGCTGAACGCGAAAACATCAGTGATAGAACCTTAATGAACAACAAGGAACGACAACCCAAACATTAAAAAGGGATCATTCTCGAAAAATGACATTCTGCATTCATGCAAATATCATACATACAAATCTAGTTAGGAGTATTTGATTCATTCTAATCACGACATCCTAAACACTAGGCATAAATAGGTCCATGAAATGGATTTTACAGGTCGTGTTCCCCAGAGAACAGATCAAAGAAATAGATCCTATACCTCTGAAGTTTCAGTGGGATGGATTGAAGACATTAAAGCAGATCTTGTCTTCATGTATTGGCGTGAAGTAGATCGAAGATTACAGGTCATGTCTTCTTATATTGGTAGGAAGTGGATCGAAGATGCAGGTCATGTATTCCTATATTGGTAGGAAGTGGATCGAAGAAAGTAGATCTTATCTTCATGTATTAACATGAAGTAGATCGAAGATGGCAGGTCCTATCTTCCTATATTGGTAGGAAGTGGATCGAAGAAAGCAGATCTTGTCTTCATGTATTAGCGTGAATTAGATCGAATATGGCAAGTCCTGTCTTCCTATATTGGTAGGAAGTGGATCGAAGATGCAGGTCTCGTCTTCCTATATTGGTAGGAAGTGGATCGAAGAAAGCAGATCTTGTCTTCATGTATTGGCGTGAAGTAGATCGAATATGGTAGGTTATGTCTTCCTATATTGGTAGGAAGTGGATCGAAAATGCATATTTTGTCTTCCCATATTGGTGGCGAAGTAGATCAAAGAAAGCAGATCTTGTCTTCATGTATTGGTGTGAAGTAGATCGTAGATAGCATGTCATGCCTTCTTATATTGGTAGGAAGTGGATCAAAAATGCAGATATTGTCTTCCCATACTGGTGGCGAAGTAGATCAAAGAAAGCAGATATTGTCTTCATGTATTAGCGTGAAGCAGATCGAAGATGGCGGATTTTACCTCCCTGAGACTACAGTGGAGTACGTTGAAGCCGATAATTCTATCTCCCTGGTTGGCAGTGGAATAGATTGAAGATTACTGATCTTATCTCCCTAAGCAGTAGTGGAGCAGATCGAAGATGGCAGATTTTACCTTCCTGTGACTACAGTGGAGTACATTGAAGTCGATACTTCTATCTCCCTGGTTGGCAGTGGAATAGATTGAAGATTACAGATCTTCTCTCCCTAAGCAGTAGTGGAGCAGATCGAAGATGGCAGATTTTACCTCCCTATGACTACAGTGGAGTACATTGAAGCCAATAATTCTATCTCACTGGTTGACAGTGGAATAGATTGAAGATTACAGATCTTATCTCCCTAGGCAGTAGTGGAGCAGATCGAAGATGGCAGATTTTACCTCACTGTGACTACAGTGGAGTACATTGAAGCCGATAATTCTATCTCCCTGGTTGGCAGTGGAATAGATTGAAGACCACAGATCTTATCTCCCTAAGCAGTAGTGGAACAGATTGTATCAAGTCTTATCTCCCTAAGCAGTAGTGGAGCAGATCGCATCAAGTCTTATCTCTATAAGCAGTAGTTCTATCTCCCTGAGCAGCAGTGGAGTAGGTTGAAGATTGCAGATCTTATCTCCCTAAGCAATAGTGGAGCAGATCGAAGAAACCAACTCTATCTCCTTAAGCAGCTTCGGAGTAGGTCGAAGACCAGATCTTATCCCCCTAAACAATAGTGGAGCATATCACATCAAGTCTTATCTCCCTAAGCAGTAGTGGAGCAGACGAAAGAAACCAAATCTTATCTCCCTAAGCAGTAGTGGAGCAGATCACATCAAGTCTTATCTCCCTAAGAAGTAGTGGAGCAGACGAAAGAAACCACAGATCTTATCTCCCTAAGCAGTAGTGGAGCAAATCGCATCAAGTCTTATCTCCCTAAGCAGTAGTGGAGCAGACGAAAGAAACCACAGATCTTATCTCCCTAAGCAGTAGTGGAGCAGATCGCATCAAGTCTTATCTTCCTAAGCAGTAGTGGAGCAGACGAAAGAAAACCAATCCTATCTCTCTGAAGTTGCAGCGGAGTGGAATAAAACCATAAATCTCATCCCTATAGAGTTGCAGCAGAGTAGATTTAAGCCTTATCTCTCTAAAGTGCAATGAAGTGGATTGAAGCTATAAGCCGTATTTCTCTGAAGATGCCGTGAAGAGGATCGGAGAAATAAGACGCAGTGGACTAGAATGAGGCTACTTGAAGAAGAAAAGCACCAAGATGTCAAGACTCGGCGAGGCCGGGCAAAATTGGTCTTTCTTAGTCTTTGCTCTATTCTCGTTACACGACAATGAACAAAGAGGGGCAGCTGTAAGAGCCCATTTTTGCCCGGGGCCAGTAACCAATAAACCCAAATAATAAAAACATAAAATTAAAGAGTCTAAAATTACAGTCCAAAATGAAAGGCCCAAACAATAGCACTAGCCCAACTAAACCTGAACCCTAAAGGCCCAATAGCCCACGACTAATTTTTAGCAAAATGGAGGGGCAGAAACCCTAAGGCGCGCTGCACGCCGCTTCACCTCCTCGCGCATGCCCACCGCCGCTGATCGCCAATCGTTGGCCCTCCACGCGTGTCAGACCACCTGCAAGAAATAAGACAGAAACCAACAAATAGCAAAAAAACAAATAGGAAAACAACAAACGAAACAGATATGAAGAGTTGGTAATCTGGCTATAAAAGCCACAAGCAATTTCTTGTAGTTTTTTCTGGACACTCTTACAAATGTTGAAAATAAAAAACCAAAATATTGTCCTTTGTGTTCGTGTCTGATTTATTTATTTATTCATATTTTTTCTTTTACAAATCTTTTTTTAAATATTAATAAAAAGAAAAAAGGAATGGGAAAGGGGAATACCGGAGGTCGCCCGCAAAGCCCGTCGCCGGAGCCTTGTTCGGTCATAGAAATCGGGACGGGAGAGGGCGTGGCTTCTTCTTCTCCTTTCGGCCTTGAAGCCTAAGAGTTTAGGCCTTCAAGCATTTCAAAAACGGACCAAAGGGGCGACCTTTGCGTTGCTCCGATCACCTAGGACGGTGATGGCCTCATCGGCCGGATTTAGAACCTGCGAGAGAGAGATGGGCTGAGCCCTCTATTTTTTTCTTTGAAAAATGAAGCAAATTCTTTTTTTTTCTTTCTTTTTGATATTTATATTAGGTTAAACGGCGCCGTTTGAAGGAGGGGAGACCTGTGCATGCTTGCCCTAATGGGTAATTTGCGCCTTTGGTCCCCCAAATTCTGCGGCACCCTCAATGTAGCCTTTTGTTACCCTTAATTTCGGCCACTGAATTTTGCGCCCTTTCCAACCTGGTCCCGCGCAAAACATTGTGCATAAGGGGCGGGGAATTTGTACAATTGATCCCTCGCGCTTTGAGCGCGCTTTATTTTAGTCCCCTGGCACCCTATTTTACTTATTTGCAATTTGGAGCCCTCTTTTTAGCCCGATTCCAATGTAGTCACGAACTTACTGGGTCTCAAGTTTCTTGTTAATCCTAAATAGCAAAATATCCTTTTAAATTTCCGAACACATAAAATTTCAAAAATAAAGGTAATATTTTATGTTTAGAAAATTCGAGAAATCGTGCCCTAACTTACTGGGTTTCGATTTTTCTCATATTGAACCTAAATAACTGAATATCCTTTTAAAATTGAAATGAATGAGGTTTAAATAAAAATAAAATGCAAGCTTACTCTCAAAAAATACGAGGTGTCGTGTCCTAACTTACTGGATGTGATATCTTGTTACTTCGAGATAAGAAGGCATTTTCCATTTTGATTTATTCAAGTAATTTTGAAATAACACAATATAAAGAGGGATCGTATTTTTAAATTCTTTTCGAGTTTTTTAATTTTCGACATCAAGACATTAAGTAATCAACTAGGTACCAATTTTGGGCGTATCGAGGGTGCTAATCTTTCCTCGTGTGTAATCGACTCCCGAACCCATTTTTCTGAATTTCATAGACCAAAATCGTTGTTTTAATAAAATCCAAATCGTTTATTAAAAACAACCGTTTTACGAGGTGACCTGATCACACCTCATCAAAAAAGATTGGTGGCGACTCCCATTTTCGTTTTTATTTTCAAAATCCAAGTCGACCCCGTTTTCATAAAAAAAAATGGTGTCAACAATACTCATTATTAATATTTGAATCAAATGTTCACTTTGATTCTTTTACGGAATTACGGACTCATTTAGATTATCTACTGAAGTAAGTTGTCTTTCTCGCAATGTAAACATTCTTTACAATGCCACTTATCTTCAGTTTGAACTTTAGACAATCAATGAGCTAATATTTTCTTGTCACAATTTCGCTATGCATGCAAAATAAAAAAGGTATAACAGTGAAATCTAAAATTAACTTTATTTATTCATAATTCAAATAAATAGAAAATAATTACATGTTTACTATAATATGGGCACATTTCCCAACATATTTCTCTTGTGATAAGAATGTTCCATCCTCCAATTGCTTGATTTGAAATACAAGGAAATAAGACAGCTCGCCTACCATGCTCATGTCGAACTCACTTTGGATCATATTTACAAAAGATTCCTTAGCAACAATTGATGTGGCACCAAATATTATATCATAAGCATAAATCTGTGTCATGGTTGTTGTTCCTCTTTACCTTCAAATAAACTATGTCTTGTCCATAATTCCTCTTTGAAAATATTGACAAATCAAGTACTATGACAACCTCTCGTACCAAGCTCGAGAAACTTCTTTCAATCCATGTAGTGATTTGTTAAGTTTGTATACATAATTTGGATTAGCAAGATCCTCAAACCCTTTAAATTGAGTAACACACACTTCTTAGCACTTCTTTAAGCACTACAAAAGAGCAAAGACACCAGGGGACAACCAAGTTTGTTTATGCAACTCAATTTCCCTATATTTGCAAAGCCTGGCTTAATTAAAAGTACTCACTATTTTTAAACACTCACAACTAGTGAATGTAAATCCATCACTCCCCAGTGACAATTTCATTACTATTGTATCTTTGAATATTAAAACTTTTACCACTAAATTATTTCCTTGAGAACTTAGCTTGTAAAATCGCAACACAAAGGTTTTACAATCAAATGCACCCACATGAATAATGTTCCTTACTTGAACAAATTAGTTTCTTTCAAATAAAAAGTGCATCAACCTATACAAGTCTCTCAATTATATAAAGTTTCTGAGACTTGCTACTATAATGAAGATCTTTAATTTTGATGGAACACGAAGTATTCTAAGGGGTAGAACCCAAAGGAATAGGTGATTGAGCAATAACTAGCATACACAATAAAGTCTAAGTGGCTACTAACACGATTATATAGTAAGACAATCCATAACAAGAAGAATTCACAAAAAAAAATTTATTTTAAGGACTCAATTGCAAGAAATGCAAAACTAAGGGATTGTCCAATAAATAACTAATGGGGTTGGTTGACTCTGATGTGGATTGTCGAACCTTGGACAAGTGACTTAAATCGCATAAATCACCAAGTGGCTCCATTTTATCTTTCGATCTCAATTTTACTGACTTAGACGAATTAGGTTTGATTTATTATTCGATCTCACCGATTAATCCAAGACTAATGAACGAGTGTGCGACAAGATTACCTTCCAAACTCACTTTATCTTGATATTCCCTTAGGGGCGTCACTACCTAAGTTCTTATTTCAATTCGATTTAGTCCAATTTATTACGATTTAGTCATTCATCCAAAGATTTTAGTTTACCCACATCTCCATCAATCAACCTCCTTCAAGGTTTAGCTACTCATGCTCAAAGTGAAGAAAATAAACATGAAAGTGGAAAACAAAGCAGCCATGAAAGTAAAGCTTAAGAAAAATATAAAAGTTGAGATTTTTATGCAAGAAAACTTAAAGAGCAAAAAAATAAAAGTATTCAACAAGAAAAGCAAAAAAACATAAAAGGAATAAGCTTTAATAGATCTAAAGTAAAATAAACTGAAATACATAAATCAAAGCTTAAAGAGTATTGAAAGCAAGGTACATAGACTGGAAATGTAAATAAGCCTTGGCTACAATAATAACTAACTTAGCTAACACTAAGAACAATAAGAACAAGAAGTAAAAGTAGAAAAAGTAGAAAAATAAAACCTAAACTAAGGTAGAAGAAGAGAAAAATAAAAACTCTAGAAAAGTACAAAGAAAACCTAGAGAAACTAAACCTAAAACTAAGCTAATGTGTGCCTCTCATCCTCGACAATTTTTGGCTGTTTTGAAGTGTATTCTGGTGACTTTTCGTTGCAAAAAATGTCCATACACGGGCCTTGTGTGATTAGTAGATCGGGTAGACAAACACTACCCTTTTTCTCCAAGTTTGTCCTCTTGACGAATATGGTATCGCGATACCTCGAAGAGGATATCGTGATACCAATGAAGAGAGTCTTCACTCTCGTATATTGTTGGAGGTATCGTGATCCCAAAGAATGGACATCGCGATACCTTATGCCTTGGTGTCGTTCTTGCTCATTTTTAACCTCTAACACGTCCCTACATCACTCAAACATACATTAGACCTCCTAATGGCATTATCAGCCAATTTGGGCCACAAATTGGGCAAAAATGAAACATTTTCACTTATTAATCAAAAATATGAAAATAACAAAAAATTACATTAAAGACGTTACTTTGCTAGAGAAAAAGCTCCTTAAGTGCGTCGGAAAAGCCTAATTTGACACATCAATTTGTGGCAGCTCAGCCACCATGTCTCGAGACATGGATCATGATGTCTCGAGACTTGCTTGGTAAGTCTCAATACCTATATCCAAAAATGTACGATTTCGTTATTTTTGTTCTTGGGGTATTGAGACATGGTCATTATATCTCGAGACACTAATCTAATATGGCCTAAAATGAACATTTAAATGCACTCAAATATCAACCAATTTCTGCCTAACTTAATTAAGCTTTAAACCAATTTCATATACAACAACCTAACAAACAAATATATATGACCAAATATACGAATAACTTATCAATCAAGTCATCTCAAACTAACATAGTTAAATAAATGGCTTATTAATTATAACCATGCATACCCATTCATTGCCCAAGCATTAAAACTCAAAAAATAAATCTTATAAGTCAATAGCTAACCAAAGCAATATTTAACCACAAAAAACAACCTAGGTACATGTTGTTAACTATTTTTAGACAAAATAATACAAATTTGACTCGAGCTGAGCTGAGTTATTAACCAAGGATGCTTTACAACTTCCATCCACTAAAAACCTGCTAGAGACCTGCACACGAAAACAAACACAATCATAAGTTGAGTATTGAATACTTAGCGTTGCTAACATACTTAGAAATTAGTATATAAATAACATGAAATCAAATTAAATAGCAAACCTGAAAATCATTATATCACATGTTAACAAGTTTTATATCAATATCACAATTCTTATAACATTCCACATTATACATATATTAAATCACCCTTAGGGTATTCGTTTTACACAATCAGATATCAATAATATCAATGCACCCTCAGGGTATTAGCGTCTCATTTCATATAACATGAATCAATCTTCATATCAATACCTTTTAACCTAATCAATTAACAATTATAACTTGTATTTTTTTTATTCATATGACCCCTATTAACTGGCTAGGATTTGAGAACGAATACACAGATCCATCCAATAGCACACCAGAATATGCACCAAAGTGCTAATCGGGCATAAATTCATCGACCCACCAACCATACCAAAATACGCTATTACCCATATGGTATTTAAACTAGTGAGACGTTTTCTATTGGAAAAAATACGGTTTGAAAACGGTTTTCTTGCACAACGAAAAATTAAAATTTTAAAAACTGAGTCGGTTTGTGATATTTATAGCAATAAACCCTTTACTGAAATCGCACATGTGTTTTTTGTTAGACGGATCCTTGTCGTTTTCGGCTTTCAAATAAATGACCTTCTGCGCTATTCTCGTACCACGAACTGTTTCGAGTATGGGCTCGAACGGATTTGAATCAAACATAGCCAATTTTTTTTCTTTACTTTTAGTGGGAGAACAAAACTCTCTTTAATAGAAACCGGTGGAATTATTATTCTAAAAAATATAATTTATACTTAGAAAATAAATTCTCACTATTTTCAAGCAAAATAACAATATCTCAAAGTTCTATTTGTAGATTTATCGGTGCCATCTATTTATAGAGAGAAAAAAATGAAACCCTTGTTGAATTGTAGAAATCTATTTTAATAGAAAAACTAACTCCTAATCTAACTAGGATTAGGGGGCGACAACCTTAGTTAAATAAACTAGGGTTTGTCATCCCATGCATCATTATGAGAGGCTTTTGAGCCTTTCCCATTTTGGGTCCAATTATAAGTATTTCCTAGACTTTTAACTTAGTACTTTACAATTCAATCCAACCCAATACTTGTTTTTCTATTTCCCAAAATAAATATCAAAATTCCCAATTAAACATTTTTCTCAACCCAATTTCAATCCCGTTAAAATCATGACAACTTTACTGTAAAATAATCTATGAGAAAACATATTTAACATTTTACATTCAACAGATTCATTATGACCAATTAGTTTATTTCCATTTGTGAGCTTCAATCATTTAACTAATTAATTAAATAATAATTTGAAAAACCATAAATTATTTTTTCAGCTCATTTCCATTTAGAGAAAACCACACCCATTTCCAAATGTTTCATATTTCTCTAACTTTATCATTTCCATCCATTTCTGTTCATTTGATTTAACATGCAATTCATTTCTGACTTCAACGAGCTAGCAGAGGGATTGATTGGACATATACGATTAGGGCTCAAATGATTTATAATTAAGTTCCAGCTTTTTGCTGATTAATTATAAGCTTATTTAATCATAAAGTTATTCCACCATAGCATTGTGACTATATCGTGGCTGAGCTCTCCTTAATGATATTCCATTATGAAAGCAACTTGATCAATGCTCATCCAATGACTTTGTCATAAGTGTGTTACCATCATCCACTAGGATTAAGGTATGCCACACTTTGAACGTCACAAGTGAATAAATTCATAAACAGATTTTATGATCTATTCTTCTTGGGTCAGTTCGATGTATTGTCAGTCCAGCCAGTCACATCTATGTTTCTATCTTTTGAAGTCATCTGCTCCGATACCCAAGATAATACATCTCCCCAATTGGACTTGATAGACGACATATTAGTCTTTCAATCGGTTTGTTTATTTCTGATTAGACTAATGACATGTTTAGGTTCGTTTACTAATATAAGTTGTATTTCCGTTTTACGATCTGACCACGTAATACTAATTAGTATTAGTTAAACATTGGACAACTAGTGAGCTAATATTTTCTTTTATTTTGCTTTACATGCAAAAACCATGCGAGGATAATATACAATGGATATTAATGTAATTCATGAATAATTTTATTAACCAATATGTTCAAAAACATTACAAGTGTACATAGACGAAAATACTACACTTAGGACATCAAATCCAACGTTTACAACCCTCTGGATATTAGAGAATTATCACAATATGATACATGTTCAGCATTGAATCTCCCACCTATTAAAACGAACCCTATGCCATGCCAATTATACCCATAACTCTATCCGACACCATTAATAGGGCATTAATAAATACCAATGATCATCAAAACATATTATAAAGCAGATAATATAATATTATCATGATATGATCTTCACACCCGCATATGTACATACATTTTGACATATTTCAACAAAAATCAAGTAGTCAAGTACAAACGTACCTTAAGTTATATTCGTCACCATTATCATTCGATTATTTTTAACTATGCCTTAAAACATAATTAAAATCAAATTATAAGAGTACAACATAAATATATATCTACATATTAATTCAATGAATCACCAAGTCATAATAAAAAATATAAATATACATATATGTGTACCTTAATTCCCTAAAGTTATTTTACCATCCATAAAATCAAGTATTATCATTTTGCCATTTGCTTCTTTCTTTGTACTTTTATAGCAGATGTTACCATGATCAATTGAACTAACAGGGTATAGCTTGTTTCGTTTAGGGTTAGGGCTAGTTTAGTATTACTTTTGAGAAATGTTTTTAAAAAGTGTTTTGAAAAAGTCATTTTGAGAAATACTTTTGAAAATTTTTGTTTAAAATTTGACTGTTTAGCATTGTTATCAAAAAATACTTTTGAGAAATAAAATATCCATTTTAGACACAGTATTATCAAGTAACAAATATGTATTTAAATAATGTTCAAGTTAGTTAATATTATTATATTTTAGTAAGAATATAAAAAATAATTTATTATAATTTGTTGTTAATATTTTAATATATGTGTGAAAATAGAACGTCGGTAATAACAATATATCGCAAAGAATAGAGAAATAAAAATAAAGAACACACAGATTTTTATGTGGAAACCCTTTCGAGAAAAAACCACAGGCAGAGGAGAAGAAAATTCACTATGTCGAATTCGAATGATTACAAGAGGAGTTTCAATTACATCTATTTATAGGTTGAAAAAAAATCTAATTCTAATCAAAGCCAAATATATTATGCTAATAAATGCTAAATATATTATACTCATAAATACTAAATATTCTAGAAAGAAGATATATTTTGTTTAACTTGACTTACAAGCAATCTCTTAGAAATTGGGCCACACAACTCTAACAATCTCCACATTGACACGAATTCTCAACGAACAGTTTTTCACCTCTTCCATAAAATCCCTTAAGGGTTTAACTTCAATAATGAATACCAATCAAGTCTAAGTAATGCTCAAACTTGGTTATATGAAGTGACTTAGTCATCATATCTGCACGATTTTCATGAGTACTAATTTTGCTCACAACAATATCGCCACTAGCAATAATATCACAAACAAAATGATTCCGAACATCAACGTGTTTTGTTCTCTCATGAAACATTTGATCTTTTGTAAAGAAGATGACACTCTGACTATCACAAAATATTTATTTACAAGCCCTTTACAAGCCCCTTCAACCAAATAGCTTCTTTACAAGCCTTAGCAATCGCCATGAACTCAGCTTCAGTGGTAGACAAAGTGACTGTAGTTTGTAAAGTGGCTTTTCAACTGATTGCACAACTTCTGATTGTAAAGGCATAATATGTGAGAGATTTCTTATATCAAGGTCTCCAGCAAAATCAGCATCAACATACCCAATGACTCAATCTCTAGTTATTCCAAACTCTAAACAAACATCAGTAGTACCTCATAATTATCTTAAAATCCACTGAACTACTTTCTAATGTTCTTTACCGGGATTCGCCATGTATCTGCTAACTACACTGATTGCATATGATAAATCTGAACGTGAACAAACCATAGCATACATGAGAGATCCCACTATACTAGAGTATGGAACATGTGACATGTACTCAATCTCATCGTTTGATTGTGGAGACAAAGCTGATGAAAGTTTGAAATGGACTGCTAAATGAGTACTAACAAGCTTAGCACTCTGCATATTGAACCTGCAAAGAACTTTCTCAATGTATCCCTTTTGACTTAGGTACAATTTACTTGTTTTTCTATCTCTAAGAATCTCCATACCAAGTATCTTATTTGCTAGTCCCAAATCTTTCATATCAATTTATTCACTTAGTTGGGCTTTGACATTTCTTATCTCTCATTTATCTTTTGCTGCTATCAACATGTCATCAACATAAATGAGTAGATACACAAAAGAACCATCACTGTTTTTCTTAAAGTAAACACAACTGTCAAAACTACTTCTTTTGAAATCATGAGAAGTCATAAAGAAATCAAACCTCTTGTACCACTGTCTTAGTGACTGTTTCAAACCGTAAAGGGACTTTTTCAGCAAGCAAACATAGTCCTGTTTTTCTGAGACTGTAAAACCCTCTGGTTGTTGTATGTAAATATCCTCCTCAAGTTCTCCATGTAAAAATACAGTTTTTACATCTAACTGCTCAAGCTCCAAATCATGCATGGCCACAATACCAAGCAAAGCTCGAATCGAACTATGCTTTACAGCTGGGGAGAACAAATCTGTGAAGTCTACTCTTGGAATTTGATTGTAACCCTTTGTAACAAGTCTTGTTTTATATCTGGGTTCTTCAACTCCTAGAGTCCCTTTTTTCTTTTTAAACACCTATTTACAACGAACAACCTTTTTACATTTAGAAAGTTTCACAAGATCTCAAGTTTTGTTTTTGTAGAGTGATTTCATCTCCTATTGCATAGCAAACATCCACTTTTCTGAGTCTTCACAGTTAACCACCTCAGAATAATTAGATGGCTTTTGGTTTGCATCTATATCTTCAGCCACATTTAAAGTATAATCAACTAGATCAGACTCGACATACTTCATTGGAGGTTTAATTTCTCTTTTAGTTCTATTTTTGGTGATAGAGTATTGTGGTAAAGAAGCAACTTTATTCTAAATTTTTGTACTAGCTTGAGGAGTCGACTCTATTGTAGATTATGGATTAATCTGATGCTCCACCTGCTTTTAATTTTCTTTGTTGGAAGAGTCTTTAAGAGATAAGTTAGGTAGCATAGCAGTTTCATAAAAAAATAATGTCTCTGCTAATCACAACTTTTCTATTTTTAGGACCTCATAACTTATACCCTTTTACACCAACTTTATAACCAAGAAAAACACATTTAATGGATCTCGGTTCCAATTTTCCATTATCAACATGAGCATACGCAGGACACCCAAAGATATTTAAATCGGAATAGTTAGCAGGATTACCAGACCATGCCTCTTGTAGAGTCTTTTTCTCAATGGCAATGGATGAAGATCAGTTTATCAAAAAAACATGCAGTAGAGGCTGTTTCAGCCCAAAATGACATTGGTAAGTTGGCATTTGACAACATACATTGAACCTTCTCCATGATCGTTCTATTTATTCATTCTACAACGCCGTTTTGTTGTGGAGTATGATGGACTGTCAAGTGTCTCACGATCCATTCTGACTTGCACAGTTTATTAAACTCATCAGAACAAAACTCTAAGCTATTGTCTGTGCGAATGTATTTTATTTGTTTTCTCGTCTATTTTTCAATCATAGTTTTTCAAGACTTAAATGTGGAAAACACATCGCTTTTCTACTTTAGGAATAACGTCCAAAATTTTCTAGAAAAATCATCAATAAAAGTTAGTAAATAATTAGCTCCACCTCTCGAAGACACTTTGGATGGCCCCCACAGGTCAGAATGAATATACTCCAACGTTTCCTTCGTGTTATGGATTCCTCTAGTGAATCGAACTCTCTTTTGCTTCCCAAAAATGCAGTGCTCATAGAACTTTAGTTTGCAAATTCCTTACCCATCAAGAAGTCATCTTTTTCTCAATTCTGTCATACTATTCTCACTCATATGCCTAAACGCGTATGCCAAAGTTTAGTAATATCATTATCTGAGAATGAAGAGGAAGCGACAGTTGCGTTACCAGTAACAGTAGAACCTTGCAAAACATATAACTTGGCAGTCTTTCTCTGCCCTTTCATCACAACGAGGGAACTTTTGAAAGTCTTCAAAATCCCACTTTCAACTGTGTATCTATACCATTTTGAATCAAGAGTACTCAACGAAATTAAATTTCTCTTTAATTTTGGAACATGTCGCACGTCACCAAGTGTTCTGACAACTCCGTCAATCATATTAACTTTAATCATTCCATCACCTGTAATTTTACACGAAGCATTATTTCCCATCAAAACAACATATTCAGACACTGTTTTGTAAGTTGTAAACAAATCCCGATTGAGACTCCTGTGGAATGTGCAACCTGAATCAAGAATCCACTCATTGCTCACTTTAGAATTATTGACAGAAGCGACTAGAAGTTCACAATCGCTGTATCAGCTTCATCAGAATTTTTTGGTTGTTTTCTCTTTTGATTCGCAACCTCTCTTTTGATCTTGTTCTGTAGCTTATAACACTCAGATTTAACGTGCTCTTTCTTCTTGTAGAAGTTACAAGTTTTACCTTTGTTTGAAGACTTCGATCTACCTTTAGATTTACCGCGAGGATTCTGTTCATGTGTCCTTCCATGATCATCATCAACCTCATCAATTGTGAGAGACTCGCGGCTATATAAAATCATGTCTCTAAAGGTTGAATAAGACGAGGGCAACGAACAAAGTAGAATCAGCCCTAGATCTTATTTATCATACTGAACCTCCATGGCCTCCAAGTTTGAGAGAATTTCTTTAAACACTGTTAAGTGTTCGTGCACAGATGCACATTCCTCCAAACGATGAGCATAAAGGCGTTGCTTCATATACAACTTGCTAGTTAGAGTTTTTGACATGCATATTTGTTTCAGCCTCTTCCACAATGCAGCGGCAGTCTTCTCCTTCATCACATCCTGCAAAATTTCGTTAGAAAAATGCAGATGTAATTGTGTTAACACTTTTCGATCCTTACGCTTCTTCTCTTCATCTATTAATGTCGAATGTATCTTATCTATCCCAAGCAGGGCATCCTTCAGATCCATCTACGCAACAATTGCTTGCTTCTTAATCTACCACAACGTAAATTTGGTGTTGCATCCAACAACTGAATTTCATACTTCAAATACATCATTACCATGATCGAGATGAATAACTTGGAAGCTCTGATACCAATTTGTGAAAATAGAAACGTTGATAATGACAATATATCGCAAAGAAAAGAGAAATAAAAATAAAGAACACACCGATTTTTACGTGGAAACCCTTTCGAGAAAAAATCACGGGTAGAGGAGAAGAAAATTCACTATTTCTAGGTTAAAAAAACCTAATTCTAATCAAAGTCAAAGATATTATGCTAATAAATGCTAAATATATTGTACTCATAAATACTAAATCTTCTAGAAAGAAGATCTATTTTGTTTAACTTGACTTGCAAGCAATCTCTTAGAATTTGGGCCACACAACTCTAACAATATGAAATATAAATTTTAAATATTTGTAAGTAATAGATATTAATTATTTATTAAATTTAATTATAATATATAAACTATATTTTAAATATTTGTAATTAGATATTAACACATTTATATTATTTTAAAAAATACTTTTTTATTTTTAATTAATAATTTTAACACATTCGTAATTAATCACTAAGAAAAAAAAATGAAAATATCATGTTGTTGGAGGGATAAAAAAATAATTAAGCACCAAAGGTACTTTTGGTAGAGAAAAAACTACAAATTTTAGTTTCTCTTTCTCTAAAGTGCTTTTGAAAAACTAAAAACAATTTATTTAGCACAAATTTTCATTTTAAAATATTTTTCAAATAAAAAAAATATTTTCAAGCAATACTAAACAAGCCCTTAATAATAATCTTTGCTATATAATAATACATAGGTTTTGTTGAATCATAAAAGTTCTTTCCATGTGCTAGTAAATAAATGGAAACATAAAAAAAAAGCAATAATGATGTATTACATTATAAAAATATTAATACTTAAAATTTAATAATAACAATAAATAAGTACTAAAATTAATTACAAGTTAAAAGAATTTATCCTATTCGTGACATGTAAAGCAAGGTGATCGGGTTCCTTAAATAGAGCCTTATTATAGTTTAAAAATATGAATTTAGGAAAGTTTAAGGCTCGAGCAATTAACCTAGATTTTCAAATGGTGAAAATTGAATTAATGAAAAACTTATAGGTGTTAAGTTCAACTTATATTAATTAGGATGAAAATATTCATCGATCAAAATAAAATATAGGTACACATATTTAATTTTCATAATGCTCTACGCTTATAGATGTTGAAGTCAAATTTGATTTTCGTAGTATTGAGCTTGAAAAATTTGGTAATGTAATATGTTAAAGGAATTAGTCACTACTCCAAGAGTGGAACGAGCTAAAAAAATATTTTTAGTAGTAATATGAAATTTTCTTTTATTAATAAATGTAAGTGTATTGGACTTGTATTGTATTTTTCTTTTGATACAATGTTTAGAATTAACTATAACTCTTTTTCAATAATCAAATAGAAGGATAATACATTTCAACGCACTCGAATTTACATTATCTTGCACTAACAATAATACCAATACCAATTGAGCTAAGACTCAATTGTTAAATATATTCAACTTTTAAAAATCTCATATTCAACATTTTGAAGACACTAACAAGTGGTTTGTTCAACGTAATGAGCATTTGATTCCGTCTCAATTCTTTGCACTACGATGATTTAGAGGCTTGGTTAATTGAATGAGTAATTTAGTGGAATGACAAATCATCCCTTAGTACTCATGCCCTTCTCGTAAGCAATTCAGTGGTGGGAGGTCCGAATGACTTATTCAAACTCCTCGCCAAATAGGGGAGTTTGTTTTACCTCTATTACCCTTCAAAAAGCATGATAAAAGAAAACAAATTTTAATCTTTTCGAGCACAAATGAAATATAATGGAATATAATGTTGGATATTTGGTAAATATATTTAAATGATATAATTGGATCTTTAATTTATAAAATATAAGGTTATGTGTAAATATAAAAATGACATTGGTTTCACTTTTTTTTTGCATTTTAATAAAAAAAATTTAACAGTATATTAGTCATTTGAATTTTTTTTTATGATTTTACATTTTTATTAAAAAAAGTTAGAGGGCATAATTGTCATTTAAGCATTTAACACTTTTGGTTTTTTAATATTTTTACAAAAATAAAAATATAGTTTAATTTATTAAAGGGCATATTCGGCATTTGAATTTTTATTTTTTGCTATTGCATATCTATTCTATCAACAAAACACATGAATATTATTACAATACTTATGGCAATTCTTAATTGCTTTTGAAAAGTGTTGTGGAAAAATGTTTTTGAGGAGTGCTTTTGAAAAGTTTGGTTTAAAATTTGAGTGTTTAATATTGTTGTCAAAAAGTACTTTTGAGAAATAAAATGTCCATTTTAGACATGTTATTATTAAGTAACAAATATACGTTTAAATAATATTTAAATTAGTTAATATTATTATATTTTATTAAGAATATAAAAAAGAGTCAAAAATACTTTTTTTAAGCAATAAAAATCTGGTCCTTATTCCATTCCTTCCAATCAAATAATTATTATACCTATTCAATTCTATAATGGTCTATTCCATTACACCATATTTGGTTAAGGGAGTGGAATAGTATTTCCCCCTTATTCATTGAATGATAAATTATTTTTTTGTTTGGTTGAATGTAATACTCATTGAATGGAATGATGTTATTTTTTTATTACTTGTCTTCCCGTAATAACTATTCTTTAGTATCATTAAAGAATGGCTATTACATGCAACATTGAATAACAAGACAAAATTAATTTTTAGATTAATCCTTTAAAACTTAAATTTAGAAAATATAAAAATAAAATATTTGAAATACTTTTATATAATTTAATATAAAATATTTAATTTCAAAATATAATTTACAAAATTTTTTATTAGGGGTACTTTAATTATTTCAATTTTTTACTTATACTATTACCATATCTATTCCATTTAATGAAACATAATAATATTATTATAATTTTATTCCTTCCATTGAATCGAACAATTATATTACTAGTTATAACTCTATTCAATTACCTTTTATATTACCTTTTATATATATAAAAAAACCCAACATACAAATACCGAAAGTTGTTTTATGGCTGAACCAAATCCATTCCCGCTCAGTTTTATTTTTCGAATTACAAACTCAAAACTCCCCTTTGGAAAGTTGCAGTCTCCGTCTCAGATCCATTCGACAGAGGCAACAATCAATCCATAATAAAACAAAGAAATGCCTCTCCCTTCGGATCCGCTAGAGGCTTATTCCGGCCTCTCCCTCTTTCCTCGAACCTTCGCTTCCTTTCCAAACCCTCCTCCACCTTACGACCCCCACGATCTTCAACACCTTCACCATTTTCTCAAATCCATGGTTTCTATCTGTTTCCTCCGCCCTAGCATTACCTTACTGCTATTCTGCACTGTTATAAATGTACTAATTTTGTTTTGATTTCCTTTTTTCAATATTTTCAGCCATTGCAATGTCCTGATAAGCTTATGGAGCAAGCCAAAGCAATAGTAGATAATAGTTCTGAGCTCTTGAACTTGGATATGTCAGGCTCCGATGCTGAAGTTTTGGAAAATCCTCGAGAACGAAGACCGGCTTTAGGCCGTAAACGACCTCGTTTTTCTTTGAAACCTAACTCTAGGTTATGATTGTTTTAAATTGCTTATTTTACTTAATCCTTCTCCCCCCCTCTTTTTTTGTGGTAATGTTAGTTGAATTTGATTGTACTTCTTCAATTTTTGATAGTCTGCCTACTGTGACTTTGGAACCGAGTATAGACATTGACAAATTCAATGATCCAGAAGAATTCTTTGTTGCTTTTGAAAAGGCTGAAAGTAAGTTTTCTGCTCCATTTCGTTTTAATTTTTTGTTGGGAAATTTAATCTGCTAAAATTTCTATGAACTTAGCTTTTTGATGTACGTATGCATTGTTATATAGATGCCAAAAGAGAAATAGAGAAGCAGACAGGTGGTGTTCTAATGGATTTGGATCAGAATATTCAGTCCATGGCTGCACGGCCTCGTCGCCCTGGAATATTGCGGTTCGATCAATGTTTCCTGTTACTGGTTTTCTGTTATATAAAATTGTTCTACACGTATATGTATACAACATGGCCTTATGATTTTATGTTCAGGAGGTCGGTTAAATATAAACATCGCTATTCTACTCCTATCTCCCCAGTAGAAAGCTTCGAAGAGGAAATTCCCAGTCCAGTTTGCAATTCGCAGCCAGAAAAATCAGACCAGAATGTTGAATTACAAGAGGAGTTGAGTGGTAAGTCACGAAGGTTGATTTGTCCCAAGGTGTTATGTTCTTCTGTCCTTGCTCTCCCGTTCTCGATGTTTTCTTTAAAAGACTAAAACTAACCTGCCATATAACTTGGTTTTCAGTTGGGTTTGTTTCCATGATGTTGCAAAGTTCCCATGTTATGTGTATGCGATAATATAATGCTATCTGCTTGCTGCTTTCTGTCTTAGTGACTAACGCAGAGAACAAGGTTAATGAACTTCTGGATCATTTGCTTACCAGTACTTGTGATGGGGATGAGGCAATCAGTCTTCTTCAAGAGCAGTTGCAGATCAAACCTATTGATCTGGAGAAAATATGCCTTCCTGACTTGCAGGATATTCGAAGGATTGATTTGAAGGCTTCTAGAGAAAACTTAGCCAAGCCTAGAAATTCACGATCGGACATAGAAAATTTGTTGAAAGGGATCAGTAAAAGGACACCAAAGCGAAAGGCTGAAAGTTCAGTTCATCTTTTAGCTTCTCCCACTCCACCGAGAAGTCCATTGGCTTCGATATCATTGCTGAAGAAACAAAAATTGCAGTCTGATGTACTAAGTGATCCGTTTTCCGCTGATGATGTTAGACGATCAGCGGTGAGAAATGCATCTGGTACTGAAAGTAACAATAGAGAATCTGTTCAGGTTGATACTGAAAAGGAACTAAGTGTGTCTCACAACAACGATAGACGAACACCACAACAGCAGCCCAAAAGTTCAGCTCATCATTTAGCTTCTCCTACTCCTCCAAGAGACCCATTGGCTTCAATATCATTGCTACATAAACAGATGATGCTGTCAGATCCAGAAAGTGAACCTTTTTCAACTGATAGTATCGATCAACCACCTAAGAGAAATGCATCTCCTATTGAAAGTCTCAATAAACAATCTAGTCAGGTTCATAAAAAGGAACACAACAACTCTCACTTGCTAAGGTCTCCATTATTAGAAGCAAATCAAACTGCAACTGCTAATGCAAGTTCCGAGTTAGATGGGAGAGATTTTGCTGGCCTCTTTGACAAATTTGTAAATGATAATGCAAGAAGGTTTGATTCTGGTATTAATGTTGTCTCTAGTGGATCTCAGGCCAACTTAGAGAATAACAGTTTAAGAAGGCCCGAAGTTGCATCAGATAGTCATACAATCAAACCAAACGAATTTGGTGGAAGGGTGAGTTTTTTTACTGGGTTTTCAAGAGACAGTCATTTGCAGCTTAGTGGAAATCTTTGTTTCTAATTGTCATACTGATTTTTGCTATGAGCTATTGTTGTGACAAAAAACAGGTGGAAGATATACCACCGGAAGCAGTTGTTTCTACCCAGACCCAAGTTTATGTGGAAGGCTTAACCATTGATAATTCAGGTGCCATTCAGAAAGAGTCAGGCATGCAAAGGACTGATACTAAAATGCCTGAGTTATAACTTCATTTATTTTTATTTTTTCCCATTTATCGGTTGAATAATAGAATACTTATTGTCTTTTAAAGTTGTTTTATTATGATTTTTGCAAACTAGAAAGAAAGTTTCTTGCTTATTAGCCTTTTCCTTTTATCACTTATGTCTACTGGAATAGAGGAGCAAAACCACAAAAATTACATAAAAGAAAGAGATTCATCTGGATTTTCTTAGTTAATTGCGACTAGAGTAGCTTCCAGAATTTTCACGAGTACTTTGGGATCTTTCATATCCTCTGAAAGAAGTCAAATATTCATTTTTCTTGGTTTCCATGTCTTTAGATTATGTTCAGAAGGGTCATATTCCATCTCAATTGAACACGGGGATTTGTACTAGACAAGATGAGTTGATATGTCCTAGTTGTTCTGTTTGGCTACACCTGAGGGAGATGCTAAGTGGTGTTGTAACCTATATCACGGTTTTCATTTGCTTTACTTTTAGGTTGTCACTCTGGTTTTCTTGTTAGTGAGTTTTAGGCTAGATGCAATGCCAAAATACACCACAGATAATTGAAGGCATACTAAGTCTCTACTTATTCAAATGCCTATTAGCTTATGATCCTTTAGAATAGTCTTGAGACTTCTTCCTGCATAATTATGATGAATTGATGATGCTTAGCTTAGCACCTGATTTTGAGGAAGGGAAATAAAACTGAATTTCAGTTGACAGTCCACAGAAAGGTGTGCAGCTTATGCTTATTGCTAATGCGTTAATGGTCTAGTGCTTTTGGTTGGTCTTACCTGTTATTGTCATGGAGGGTTTCTTCCAAAGAGATCTTCAGGTCAATGCCTTCCATACTTCTCATGCTGACCTTTTGGCAGCTCCCTGGAAGCCTTGCACATTCTTGTCAATGGGCTCTCTTACTTTCATGCTTGGGCTTGTATAGCTAGTGAAAACTAATTTCCTTGTACCGTTGAATACTCGATTGCATTGAAGACATAAATTATATTTGATATACCCATTTACCCAATCAGTTCAACATATGCATCACATTGTTGGTTCTATTATAAATTAGAAAAGAAATGTGATCTTATAGAGTCCTAAGACAAATTCAGGCAGCAATTTTCTACTTTTGAAGTAGAACCAAAATATCAGTAAATTTTACCGGGTGTTTTGCTTTGAGTAAATTATCATTGAAATATCTTTCCTAAATTTAATATTATTGGATTTGAACTGTGTCATTCCTACACAGTAAATATTATTTTTCTTCTTTTAGTTGTCTTGGACTTGGTACATATTGAATCGGATTTATCTTAGTCATTGAATTGCATTTGATGGTTTTCCATTTATTAGTTTCCTTTGTGCTAATTCCATTCCCCTAACAGATGAATCTAGTCCTGCTATTGATGAGGACCGCTCTATGGATGGATCTTTGAAAGCTGCAGAAAGTGGTGAGCAGCTGCATGAGGTTTGTACTCTCACGAGATTATTGATCTTACTTATTTTTCCATTTCATATAGCAGTCAATTTCCATGAGTAGGGAGTTCTATACTGCTTTTTTGGGCTTCTATACTATTACCTTTGTATCTTTGAAATGTTGATTTTTTTCTCTGATTTTGCTTAATTTTATCATTCTTGCATTCTCTGGTCGACTTTCTCTCTCTCTTTCAGTGCTGCAAGAGCTATATAACATATTGATGTCAACTCAAAATGTTTTCTATAATTTACCAACCTTTTAGAATTTGCACCTCAAAATTTGATTTTATGGCAATGAAATCGGATGCATTTCCTCCTCAACTATTGTAGGATTATTGTTTGTTGCCTTTTTTTCCACTGCAACTTTACCACATATTTCGGAAACATTGTGTTCTGTTGGCTGTTATTAGTTCATGATGATAATTACAATTGACACTTAGCAAAGACAATGTTGTTAACTCTATGGGATAAGAAGCAGCTTGTTCTATTATAGTTTCTAAGAATAATCATTATCAAATCATGGTGAATCTAACTTAGGTTTGGTGCTTAACTCCCTAAGGTTTTGATTGATTTAAAACCACCATGGAGGAAATGGCTTTGCTTTTACTTTTAATTAAAAAGGTAAAGCCAGAAACTTGATTTAGAAGTCTTGGTAGGAAGCTTTATGTACCGAACATGATGCATGTGTATTCTTTTGGAGTCCAAGGGCATCTGGGGTTTTGGTGAAAATTTAAAACGCATTTTCGGGTATTACCTTACCTGGCAATGGCTGATTGTCATTTTGAATAAAAGAATGTTACAAGGTTGTGGGTCAGTGGCAGTTTCTGTTAGATGTTTGTATTTACTTAGCATGCTTCAGTTAACCGTCTGGAATCCCTTCATATTTTATTAGCCTATGCCTATGCCTATAGACCTATGAATGGAATCATTTCTTCTATTCACTGAGAAAAAAGTAAAACGTTGCCTGTTTATGGTTTATTTTATTTTTTGAAAATTTCTCAAGTTATGTTTTTTCTTTTCTACTTTTTATATTGAGCAACAGAATATGAAGGGCAAAATAAAACGTCAGCCATGCAATAAACATAAGGGGAAAAAACATTCTCGAAGACAAAGCCTTGCAGGTGTTACTAATACCAAGAGTTCAACTTGCATCTCTAAAACTCTTTAGTAATTCTGTTGGAATGACAAGCTGACTTCTATCTTTCTAGGTTCTGGTACAACATTTGATCCTGAAGGGAGGAGACGAAGCACAAGGATCAGGTCAAGACCTTTGGAATTCTGGAAAGGTGAAAGATTCTTATATGGACGTGTACATTCAAGTGAGTAGCTTCATTTCTGGTTTTTTTACCATGCAAGGAGTTTAGTGTGCCATTATAAATTAAAATATTAACTGCTGTGCTTTCTGAAGAACTTTTAAAATTTAACTGAAACCATTCTTTAAAAGCTGATATGTACTAAATGAGCTTTCTTTCATTTATGCTACGTTTGAAGTGTTATTTTTTACACATGTTTTAGTATGAGTTAGCGATAAACTAATTCAATTGGTAATATTTAGCCATTTTCATCACTTATTCCAAGCAAAGAGAAGGAAAATTATTTGCTTATTTTGAAGAGGTCTTATTTTTTACAAGAGTTTTTATTCATCTTTCTAATTTGAAGTTTAAATTTGGGCTAATATTCTTTATTTTATGTCTAACTATTGCAATATATATGTAATAATCAAGTTTTTTCCTCATGTTATTACATTAGTAACCAAACGAGTCATTAGTGTATTATAAATTATAATTTATTCATGATAAATATTCAGTTTATTATTAATTTAAGTTCATTCTTATAATTTGTACTGGACTTGGTTGTATCAACCCTTAATCTCAAAATTATTTTAGATCAGTGCCTAAATTATATTAGCCCGAAGTCTGGCACCATAGTTTATGAAAGTTATGCAGATAGAAGCTTTTTGTACAGCTTGAGGCAATCTGATTTTGGGTATCCCTTAACCCTGAAGTCATTTCATCATATTTATTTTCAGAGTTCTATCACTTTGTAGCACACCTTATGCCCAATTTGAGAGTTGATTGCAATAATAATAATGACTCTGTAAGTAAATAGGTTTTGCAGATTCTAAAATTCCTTCATTTGCATTAATGCTTTGTGCCGCCTTGAAGATGTTTGAAACCCAAATATATCGTGCCTTCTAAGTTGTCATTATTATTTTTGGTGCTGCCTTAGACCCAATTTAGGTTAATGCAGACCTTAAATGCTAGTTTCTGGGCTGGAACACATAGCAAAACATGGCTGCTTTCGAAATAGATGTAGAATAAATGAGAGACGTTGTGATTGTACAGGTTTGGCAACAGTAATTGGGATAAAGTACGAGTCCCCAGAGAAGGGTGATGGTGGAAACCCTACTCTCAAAGTGAAGTCATTTGTAAGCGATGAGTACAAAGAGCTGATTGAACTGGCTGCCAGGTTTTGATACAATTCTCTGTATTGCCAAGTGAGTTCTCGCATATCCTTTAATGAACTCACTATTCCATTTATGTATGTTGTGTATTGCTTGTGAACTAGCAGTAGGGATATCTGTTGTGAATTTTTATGATTATCATTAAGTACTCTAATCTCAGCACTGAGGTAAATAAACTGAGGCATTTGCTTCCAAAGGACATAGTTTTACTTATTAGAACTTATTTCAATCTTATCGGTTTAGACAGAAACTTCACTCCTAAACAAATCTAGTTTAATTAAGAAAATGGTTGTCAAAGCTTCTAGAAGCTTTTATCGAGATTTAAGCCTCGAATATTAAAAAGATTTTTGAAGAGATAAACTCAAATAATTTTGCTTCTTGTCTTAATGCTGACATGTTCTTTCATTTTCTTTGATATTTTGGAATATTCGACTACTAAGAAAGAGAACGTGAAGAAGACAGCACATATTGAACGTGATCTACGATTTTGGCTTTTTCCCATTTATTCATTTCAATTCAAATATAATTTCATATAGTGCTTTTATTATTAATTAAATTAATGGGGTTCATAAGTGAATAATTTAATCTTTATATATTTATTTATGATAATAAAGTTGTTGGGGTTTGATCTTTTAGCCCTTAGATCAAAGAGTTTAGCATTATACCAAAAGAATCATATTCGCTTAATTTTGAAGCTAATAAATAAAATTTTAAAATGGCATTCATCTTCAACATTTAAAAATGCGAATTTGTAAGGTTTCAAAGTGATCAATAGATAATTAGGGGAAGTTAAGCAGATTTTTTTTCAAAATATTTGCATTGAATTTAAAATTTAAAATTATTATTAAATTATCTTATTTGAATATCATTTTAAATTTTAATGGTTGCACTGAATTTAAACATAGAAATTATCATTATTGTAAAAGTTTTACTATAATATTAATCTTGTATCATAAAATAAATAAAAAAATTAAATCACTCACATTTTTAAAGCTCCATAAAGATAAAACCACTCTTAAAGCTTGAGATTAATATTCAAAACTTTATATTTTAAAAAAATTTAATTATTTGTTGATATTGTTGTCTGCGCAAGAAGACGTGGGTTTAAGATTATTATTATTTTATTTAAGAGTTGAGGAGGGACTATAAATTTTTCTAGTCATTATATTAAAAAGAGTAGATGTGATAATATCTTATAATAAAATTAATATTTTAAAAAATTACTTATTTACTTCAAAATTAAATATATAAAAACTATCTTCTACATGAACTGGTTAGCTATTAACGTTATAGTATAGGATCTATAATATAGTTAAATCATTATTTTTGTAGTCCCGTTTGTCACCTTCTAAGAACAATTAAATGCTTTATATTCCTCCATTTTAGATTCGACAGCTGACAGATATATATATAATTGCACAATAAAATAAATAAAGAGCATAAATATTGATAAATTTGTTTACGTTACACTATCTTCTAGAAACCTTATTCTATTTGATCGTTATTTTGAATTCGATCTTCCTTTTTTATTTTTTATTGCTAAACTTGTGATCCACAAGCATATTTCTAAAAGCTTATTCTCAACACAACACGACATGAAATAAGAAACCAAAGACGAGGAAGGTATCCCGTAAAACATCGGAAGTTCAAACCAGCCGAAAAACCCGGTGCGAGAATAGAGGGAAAAAAAAGTAAAATAATTTGGCCCGTACATGACTAATATATTCAATTTTTTGACACCGTACAAAAATACACATGGTCCTTGCTCTCCTTTTTTTGCGAACACATTCTTAGAGAATGTCTTTTTGTCAAGAACCAATGGAACGAACTTACTATCCCAACCAACTTGGTCACCTCTTTTAGCCTTCCTTTTACTGATTGGCTTAAGACAAATCTAAATTCCAAGGCCATACTTATTGCTCATCGAATCCTCCTGCTTCATCGTTTTTTCATGTTTCCTTAGAAGCATTTGGCTTGCTCGGAATTCCATCGTCTTTGAGAATTCATTTGATAGAAAACATGTTTTTAATAGATCTTTGTCTCTTTGCTTTTCTATTTGTAGCAAAAACTAGAAGTATTCCTCTGCCTTCTCTCACTCTTGCTCCTCATTTAGGATGGTTTAAGCTTAACCGTGATGGATCATTTGTGATTGTAGGACTATCCTTCGCAGTTTTAGTTCTAGAAGAGTTTATCATAGCTTCTAAGAGGGGAACCACAATGCCAATGCACTTGCTAAAATGAGCAGCAATATTAATAATACCCGCAATCTAAATGCTAGGAACTTATGTGATGATTATGTTGTCTACTTTGAATGCTGGGATGTTTTGAAATCTCTTATTTAAGCCCATCTTTATGGCTTTCCTTTGTATCGATACTTTTTTTTACCATAAAAGAAGACATCGTACAAAAATAACAATAAAAATAATACATATAAAAAATATGAATATGATATAGATATATCAAGAATTATATATTATAAAATATTAACACAGAAATTTATATAAATATCTAATATTTTATGCATAAAATACTATGAAAACTGTCGAGATTAAAAGAGGTATAAGGTAAATGATGATGGTTCACACAGTGGTAAGTGTACAAAGTCACTTAGAAAAAGAAATGAGTATGAAGTATGGGAGTCCAAAACATTGAAGAAGCTCTCTTGAGGCCAATGATGGGTATTTATAGGCAAGGTGAGGTGTAAAGAGTTGTTTAGAAAAAAAAAAAAGAAAAAGGAAAAAGAGTATGAAGTATAGGAGTCCAAGAAATTGAAGAAGCCCTCCTGAGATCAAAGGTTATTTATAGATGAGGTTGACCATCTCTACTATTAAGCCTTGATACATGTTTAACGCAGATCAAATCTCGGTTTGCCTTCTAAATAATTGAAGATGGGATTGAAATGAACCGGACAAGACTTCATGTGTGATTAATGCACATGTGTACAAGATTTATAACCGATGAAGTGTTACCTACAAGTAAAATTCCATTGAACAAAATTTTGGTTGGACAAGATGAATGTAACAACCCAGACTCTAGCGAGGTATTAATAACAAATGCAATATAAATGCACAAATTACTAATGCCTCACATCAGCATTGTCATAGTTTTCAGATTGACTAGTATTGTTTTTTACCTACACTTCGTGTTGAGTTAATTATTTTTAGATTAAATAGTTAAAATCTAAAGGTTATAATATGCTTCAAGTTTATGTAGGTTTGAAATTTAATCTCACATTTTTTGAATTAAAAAATCCAAGTCCATTTGTTAATCTCGTTAAAATTCTTCTGTTACATTTACTGGTGTGACATTCTAAAATTTTAAAAAATTACTCACTCGATAATCATGTGAAAAATGGCATTGTAATGGATTTAAATTTAACGATGACAACAATTCTTTAAGTATAGCCAATATTTTAATCAGAAGAAATATTTAGACTAAGCGGGACCAAATTATGTAAAAACTTGAGGTATAAATATTAAATCTCAAATTTGATTATAATATAGAGATATAATCCAAAAAAAAGAGTAATTTGAGTATGAACTCATTCCGAATAAGATTATTTTATTAGTGACATAATATATTAAATTAAAATAACGGTTATGTTTTACATGCTGTTATTTCATTATATATCCTGTCCATGTTCTTTTTCACATTGTATTTTAATTATTTTCTTATGTTACCTAACTTAAAAGACAAATACAAGCAGAAATCATGAATAATAGTAAAATAAAATTAATACAAAGCACAATCAATTATAAATCAAAATATATTTAGACATGCTCTACAATCACAACATTCAAATAATATTTCCGCATTACCAAACTAAAACCTAAAATCTCAATATCATAAATCTAGTTTAAACTTTGATTAGTTCATACCATTGTTTCTGTTGGCATCAGTAAGGAATCCCACATTCATCCCGCGAGTGGGACGGGAGTGAATCTTGCTAAACTAATTATGACTCTATAAGTAGTATATTCCCGTTTCATTATAATTTATAAAACTATTATTACACTTATGAATCATCCTCGTTTCACCTCACCTTGATTTCTACTATTTTTAATCTTTTAAACTTAAGTAATTATTCATAAAATTAAATATAAAATATATGATTTTTTCATTATTACATTTTTACCCTTTTAATAGTTATATGTACAAGGATAAAAGGTAATTTGATAAGGTGGAGCGGGCATGGGTGGGACTAACCATTACCATAACCACTCTATACTCGCTTTTCAAAAGAAAAATCCATCCCGTCCCATCCCACGTCCACATTTTTTCTTTTTAAGCCGCTCTAAACGAAATAAATTGATTTAAAATTTATCCAACCATTCGAGTTTTACCATGCTTAATACCTTATTCTAAAATTATTTAGATTCGAGTATAAAAGAATTGTTTGTTGTAGTGTATGTGTTGATACTTGTAACACCCCTAACCCGTATCCTTCTCCAAAATAGGGTTATAGAGCATTACCGGAGTTTACAAATTAATTTTCAGACATTTAATTTCATCAAGCATTCATATTTATAACCAATCAAAATCAGAACATTTATAAGTTAACATTAACCAATTTAACTATACAAGTCATTATAACTAAAATCAAATCATCCAAAATTACTGATAGAACCAATAGATAATGTGATATATCTCCCACAAGCTTTCAACCCAATCGAGCTTCCGATAATCATTTCAAAACATCTAATAATTATACATATTACTAATAATAATTCAATTTCAACAATAAAACACACACATATATATAATGTTCACTATCAAATAGCATTCAGTTCAATTAAAATTATACAAAATATAGTTCATACGAACTTATCAGGCTAAATTGCAGAAATACCAAAATTCAGGGACATTTTAGAAAATTTCTATTTTTCTCGAATTTCCACCCAATCTTGATCTAAATTAATATTTCATTCAATTAAGTAATTTAAATAATAAAACAATTCATTTCATGCAATTTGGTCACTTTTTGACATTTTTACAAATTTACCCTTAAAGTTTCACATTTGTTCAATTTAGTCCCTGAACCTAAAACATGTAAATTGGCCATTTTTAATGAAAATTCATGCTAGTTGAGTAATCATATATTTTCCTCCTCCTCCTCTCCATTCCACATCCTTAATATATATAACATGCTTATATGTAGTATAATCTATAATTTCACATTTATTTATATTCATTCAAAGCTGTCCACTTGAGTCATAGTCACTAAATTATTTATATCTTAAGATACAGAACTCCAAATTGAGATCCGTAAATTTTATATGAAACTAGACTCACATATATTCTTACCATAAAATTTTCAGAATTTTTATTTAGCCAATAAGTACAGTTTATTCTCTAATATAATCCCTGTTCTGCTGTCTGACAGTTCCGATCCTTCTTCACTAAAATTTAATTATCTCTTCATACAGAATGCAAATGATGTTACTGTTTGTTTTTATTGAAAATATACTCTTTAAGGATTTAAACGTATAAATTTAAGACTCTAATTATTTTTTCCCAATTTTTGATGATTTTCCAAAGTCAGAACAGGGGAACACGAAATTATTCTGACCTCATCTCACAAAACCTATTATATCTCATAATTTACAATTCCATTGCTTACACCGTTTCTTCTATGAGAAACTAGACTCAATAAGCTTTAAGTTCATATTTTTTTCATCCTCTAATTCAATTTATACGATTTTTGGTAGATTTTCAAAGTCAGACTACTGCTGCTGTTTCAAAACTATTTTAGTGTAAAATGTTGATTACTAAGTCTATAACACTCTTATTTTCCTTCTCTACACTATTTCTCAACACTTTCTCTTATTTTCTCTTCACTAACATATCAAGAACTTATAACCTTATATAATAAAACCCAACATTAATATCAATCTCATACTTTTTCAATAATATCAAACTCAAAAATATATTGAAACCATGATGTTCTTACCTTGCTTAATTGACTTCAATCTTTAACTTGATTTTCTCTCTCCTCCAGCCCCTATTTCTTGAATCTAACTTGATATTCTAGCTCCCCATAGTCTCCTTGTCAATTTTATCTCTTGGTGGCTATGGAAATTCCTTTGATTTCTAAGTGAAAATGGTGGATTTTTGGTGAAAGGACCAAATTGTAAAGAAAACAAAGCTTTCTTTCTTCCCCTCTTCTTCTCACGTTAATGCATGCAAAAATGGGGGGAATGGCTGGCTTTTCATTCCTTCTTTCCACACATGTATATGCTAAACAAATTAATAATAATAAAATAATATCATTTAAAAAAAATCAAATTAAAATATTAATAAACTAATATTTATTTATTTATTAATCTAAAATATCTCCAACATCATCATTATCTTCTAGATTTCTCTCTTCTAATTGACCATTTTGCCCCTAATGATCTTTTAAAATTCCATCCTTGAGTCACCACTTAATTTGGTAAAATTATGATTTAGTCCCTCAAACTTCTTCACCTTTTTCAAATTGGTCCCAATCCATCCATTTTCTTAGTTTCTAGATTATTCCACTCTTAAAATATTTACACCATTGGTCCTTCAACTTTTTCATATTTACACTTTAACCCCTTAACTTTTGAGTATTTACTCTTGGATAACAAAACTTTTTTCACTTTTGCGATTTAATCCTTTCTTGAATTAATATGTTATAATATACTTCCCAATATTGCCATAACTCAAAATTACCCCTTTTTAGCACTTTATTTTCTTATTTTACTATATCAGAGATATTATCTTACTTTCCTTACTGTAGAAATTTTCAGGGTATTACAATACTAATTTGCTCACATTTACATTAAAAATTAATATTTTTTAATCTTCAATAATTTTCCCTTATATTCTTATATTAAGATTTTAATGGAATGTTTTTTTAGGAATATAGTTGTTAGGAAACTAATATTACAATGTTTAGTAACTATTAAAATCTTAAGAAATTATATTAATATATTTGGTTCACTAAATACTTTGCTAAAACAATATAATAATATTTAAAATTATCTTCATCAAATGAAATAAAAAATGATTAATTTTAGCTTTTTTCAATGATATTTATTATTAACAAACAAATAATTGTATCTATTTTTTAAACAATATTAATATATTACCCTATTTATTTTAAGTAAAAATTAACATATTTTTCTCAAAATTAACTATATAATTAAATTTGAAATAATAAGTTTTAAATATTTAGTATGTATTTAAATTAGAATATAAATTAAAAATCAATTCAATAGTAACTAAAGTAAATAAAAATTAAACATTTTTATGATTTTGTTGTTATAAAAATTATTGTATAACAATAAAAGAAATATTTTTTTTTCTCAATTGTATATTTTAACGTTCCACCCCTAAATAGTTAGGTAGGGATGAGTAAAATCTGATTCGATTCGATAAACTCGATAAAAAATTTAAAATTTGAATTAAATGGTTCGGGTTATTTGGATCAACTTGAATAAAAAATTAAAATTTTCGGTTTGACTCGAATATGAATTACACAAATCGAGTTATTCGAAAATCAGAAAAAGAAAAGGTAAAATTACGTCATTTTGATAAATGTTTACCTTTTCTAAAGTTCAAAGTCAAAACTATTAAGTTAAAATGCAAAACTATGTCATTTTGATTAATGTTTATCCATTAAGTTAAAAAAAGCAAAACTATTATGTTGTTTATGTAGTTAAATAATCTTGTACTTTGTCTACTAGTTAAATAATTGGTTCATGAAAACACAACATTGAGTATAAATAATAGGATTTGTTAACTCGACTTGACTTGACGCAAAATTTTTTGACTTGATTCGATTCGATTTGAAAAAATTTCAAATTGAGTTCGGTTGATAAAATAGAATTTGTCAACCCGACAAACTCAAAATTTTTTTGACTCGATCGAATACTCATCTTTATAGCCAGACCTTTAAATTTTTTTAATATTAATAATTTATTTTTATAGGTTAAAATAATTTTTTATTTTTAGTAGGGATAGCCTTAAAAATATATCTGACTTCGCCCTCAAAGTAGGTGATAAATTATTTTAAGAAAAACTATTGGTTAGTAGTTGTGTAATATAAAAGTTACCTTGCTTAGCTGAGGATCCGTGAAACGTTGAGGGAGTCACGGACAAATATTAACCACAAAAATATTATTCCTTTGAAGTCACTTCTTTTCTTCTTATGGATGAGACTTTTCTTTTTCTTTTCCTTCGGTCCTATGAGTATCACACACAAGGCTTTTTATAGATATAATCCAAATAAATTAATTATTTACGAAAACAATCCACTTACAAAATTATGTGCAAAAATGTCCCATTTTATACAGTAAACATCGATATCGTTGTTGTCATTGGCGGCACCACCCTTCATAATGGGTTAACCATTGACTGAAGTGTGATTATATAAAATATTTAGGGACCTGATGAAGTAATTAAATGCTGGCGGCACCCAAAAAATTATTTTTTTAAAACCAGCCAATGATTGCTCTATTATGAAAGGTGGCGACGCCAATGGCAATAGCAGCACCGAGGTTCACTGTTCAAAACGGATCATTTTCATACATGATTTTGCAAGTGAGTCATTTTCGTAAATAATTAATTTATTTGGATACTTCTAGAAAAAAGCCCACACACAATCAATAATAAACTCTAAATATTAAAGGGTAAATTGTAAAAAAAGTCACTCAACTATTCATGTATTTTTATTTTGGTCTCTGAGGTTTAATTTTTTTATTTTAGTCACCCATGGTAAATTATAAAAATAGTCACTTAACTATTAATGTATTTTTTGTTTTAATTTTGAATTTTAAATTTTTAAGAAAGAAAACTAAATTGACAAAATGTGCAAAGTTAATGGCTATATTTGTTAAAATTTTTAGACTTAAGACTAAATTAATAGTATTTATAAACATTGGAGGGCTAAATTTGTTATCATGCCAATAAAAAAAGTTTGTCATTAGTGATTTAACGAAGGAGTTACTAAAATTTTAAATTTCAGTAACATTAATGACTAAAGTAGAAAATTTTAAGCTTGGGTGTTCTGAATAGAAACATGCTAATAGTTAGGTGATTATTTTTGTAGTTGACATGATGACTTATTTAGCTCTCCAACTTTATAAAAAAGTCATTTTAGCCCTTTATTTTTTTTGTCAAATCATGTTAAAATAGATCAAAAAGTTAATAAACTTTAACTTTGTTAATGTGGACATACACGTGGATTGATATGTGAATGACACATCAACAATTAATTAAAATTTTTAAAAATTTCCAAAAAATAGAAAGTTATTAAAATTATTAATTTTTTTTGTAAAAATAAAAATATATACAATAAAAAATTTTAAAATATTAAAAATTATTTAATTGTTGATGTAGCATCCATGTGTATGTCCACATTAGCAAAGTTAGCAAACTTTAACTTTTCAATCCATTTTGGGTGATTTGATAAAAAAAACAAATTCAAGAGTTAAAAAATAAAAATAAAAATTTAAATGAATGACTAAAATAATTTTTTTTTATAAAATTTAAGAGCTAAATAAATCATCTACCTTTATAATTTATCCAACATTAAAATCTTACATCTTATATCCTAAAAACACCATCCTCTAAATTCCAAACTCTAAATTTTATAACCTAAACCTAAATCTAAAAGCAGCTCTAACTCATGAATTCCCTTGACTCAATTAACTCACAAACTAAATCAAAGTCTGCTTTCCTTTAGAACAAAATATATAAAAAAATCAATAAAGTAAAAGCTTTTAAAATTTAATAAAGTATGTTTACACAGTAATTAAATAAAAGTGTAATTATTATAATAGTAATTACACTTTTTTATAATTAAAAAAATTTGTAAATCTCTAGATGTGTTTGGCTGACATGGTATAATTACATCGTAATTCTTTTTATCATATTCGGTAGTATAAATTATAATTATACCGTTACATAATTTATATTTTAAAAATATTAAATACTATAAAAATTATTAGTATGATAAAATAATTTCTAAGCAAGTAACAAAAATTAAAATCAAATTATCACATGTATTATGTTAGTGTAAAAAAGTAGTTGATATTAGGGGCGAAGCTAGAACAAATTTTTAGGAGGGGCCAAATGAAATTTTAATTTTCTATAGTTTATATCTTTATAATTTTTAAAGGATTAAATTGAATTTTTGTAATTTTAGGGGGGCTAAAGTACAATTTTACCTTTACTAATTTAAAATTTTAAAAAAATTTCAAGGGACTAAATAGAAATTTTCCATTTTAGGGGGCAAGGCCTCTGCTAGCCCCCTGTATCCGCCTCTGGTTGATAATACGATTACTAATAAAAATAGCAAGAAAAATAAACATCATATACAATTTTATCTAATTATTTTAGTGCATATTTGCTAGACTATTCCCTTTTTAATATTTAACATATGCTCCTTATCAACATTTGAATTTGAATTTAAATCCGCATTATTAAGATTATCAAGATCTCTTATTCCATGTACTCTTCGAAATATGAATCATTCAATTCCACTTATAATTGAAATTATGAAGTATACAACATGCTAATACGATCCAACCTTGTTTATTATGCTATACTAAGGTAATGTTGTTAATATGGGAAATATCCTTTAGAACAACAAATTTATCTCTAGTTCATAAGGGTAATGCCAAATATCAAAAAAAGTGAAATATAGGAGTAATTTTAAATTTTCACTTAAAAATGGTAAATTTGCATATTAACCCATTATTTTTTATAATAAATTTTTTAGAATTTAAATAATATAATTTTTAGTTATAACTTCATAAAATATACAAATTAATTTTATAATATAAGAAATTTTCGGTCGTAACCATCCTAAACACTCATATGTGTTCATCCTTATAATATAATTTTATAATTTTTATAAAAATAATATTTAAAATTGAATGTAGGTGTAATTACACCAATTCTCACCCTTCTCTAAGAATTAAAAAATGTAATTATAATAATTACATGCATTTACTCTCAAATCTAATTAGGAACATGATGCGAACCAGCCTCGGTTGAATGAGTTGAGTCGCTTTCGTTACCCGATCGTCTAACGAAGAAGTTTCGTTCGTCTTGAGTCAAAGAGAAATAATCGTTCGATGAAGTTGTTTATGGTTCAATTAAGGTTAAAGGGAATTGGTTTATGTAATTAGTTTCAGCTAAGAAAAGAAGTAATACGATGGAAAGGTATGGAGCTTCGGTTTAATGAGAAATGGATGGATTGGCTTAAAAACAAGAAAGAACCAACACAATGGGTAAGTGTTGACCCGAATCTTTTATGTTCTTAAGATGGAAAATGGACGAAGATAAAGGACCTCAGCCCACTATCTATTAAAGATAGGAACCTTGGTATAAGTGAACGCCACACTTTGGTTGAAAGTGATAAGTTCGGTTTTGCAAAGAGCAGGGTTGACGCCATTAACTAGTAGATAAGCCAACGGAGTCTTTGGACGAAATTGAGAAAAGAAAATCTCACAAATATTCAATATATTATCAAATTGGCAAAAAGTTCCTTTTACAATGAAAAACAACAACTATTTATAGCTTAATGTATAGTAGCCAAATGGACAAATTCTAGGCTTAATTTCTAAGCAAACATTGAACTAAATTCCAGCTTTAATTCATGAATGATGGCCAATGTAGGTTCGGCTGAATGGTGACTAATAGGTAGATTTTAAATGAATTTTGGAGATTCAAGCAACAGCTAAATTCAGCTAATGAGTTTAATGAACTCATTCATTAGGCAACTCTTGCTGAAAAGTGACCAACATTAAAGAAGAACTTGAGCAGCCTTTTCAGGTGTGAATGCACGGTTTTGAAGAGTCCCCATGGTGTGAACATGGCTGAACCAAACAGCCATGGTGTGAACAACTTTTATGCTTCATTGAGAAGAGAATCGGCCAAGCCTTAAATGGATGAATAGCTTGAACACTCTTGGCCGAATTGTTGTCTTGAATAATCCCAAATTAATTCATCTTCAATGCATGAAATGTACCAGCTGCAAATGCATCTCCCCATGCATGAATCTATATGCATGAATCTGCCCAATGTATCTTCAAATTCGACTGCACCTAAACAACACACATGAACTTAATTAAATTAAACAAATTCAGCTGAACCAATTTAAAACATAAAGTGAACATACTAATTAACATTGGAAAAAATTAAATTATAACTAAACAAGACACATTAATTCGGCTGGACAAAATTAAAACATGTATTAAGACAAACTTAATTAAATCTGGACACATTTATTTCAGCTAAGACAAAACATATTAAATACTTGTAATAGTTTAGGACACACTTATGAGCTATAGTAATGCCTAAATAAATGCAAATATAAAGACCGAAAATTCCAGCAATCGAATTAGCTAGCTGAATAAAATTCAGCTTCCAGCAAAATAAATATAAACTAAAATGAGCTGAAAGAAATTAAACCGAGCTCAAACAAGCTGAATTAAGCTCATGTGAGCTAAACTGAGCCGGGAAATCTAAGATTGAGCTTGTTGAGCTGAAATTGAACTTCATCTTGCACTTGGGGCACTCGCGTTAGATTCAACGAAGAAAATTAGAACCCAATACGTTAGGGCCCAATCTTCTCGAAGATCCCAAATATTGAATATTGCCTTTATTTTCAAAATTTTCTCTTTTTATGAATTTGAGTAAAAATTATATAATGGAATAACTATTATGATAATGTAAATATAAATAGCACGAGCAAAAGTAATAAATAAGAAAAATAATAAAAATATACAAAAACAAATCAATCATATACACACAATATCGGGTAAATAAACAAATAAAAACTGAAGCATTAAAAAAATATAATGATGATAATAGTGGATATGTAAATAAATAAATAAATATAAGAAGAGAATGAAAAAGGTAAAAAGACATACTTGTATGTGTATATATTTTAAAATTATAAAACATAAAAATATATGTAAGTATGTAAATATACATAAAGTTATAAAATACGAAGAACATATGTATATATGTATTTAAAATTACGAAATACAAAAATGTGCAAGTGTGTATATGTACATATATATATGTATATTAGAAAAACGTATGCATGTATATAAAAGTATTTTGAAGTTATAAAATATGTAAAAACATATAAATATATGAAAGGCAAAATGTACGCACGTATGTATATTAAAAGTATATATATGTATTTCAAAATTATAAAGTATAAAAGATATATATGTATATAAATTAATATATATATACGAGTATGTATGTATATATGAATAAGTTGTAAAAAAATATATATGTGTATATTGATATATATATTATGAAAATGTATATATGTATATAAAAAAAGTATCTATATATATTTATCTAAAATATTAAAGGTATAAATGAATAAATAATAATATTAATAATATTTAAACTAGATAAATAAACAAAATATAATAACAATAATAATACAAAGATAATAGCATAATAATGAGGAATATAAGAAAAACTGAATCAATTAATAAAATAACAAAATAAGGACTGATTCGAATTAAAAACAGAACTTTGGGGCAAATCTGCAAATAAAATAAAAGGAGGATCTTCCTGAATGCGTGCACAGCATGGAGGGACCAGAATGAGAATTATCCCTTTTCCCCAAAACGACGTCGTTCTAGGATGGACCGAATTGAAATCGCAATAAAATAACAGGGTAAAAATAAAAAATTTAGAAATACCTAATTAGAAAACATTAAAAAGCGGAAGAGCTAAAGGTGCAATTAGCCCTTCGAACGAAAACACGCAGATCCTAGGTGGTTCAGGTCGGACTCGGGTCGGCCCTTGGGTTTTATGCTGAGCGACGCCGTTTTGGCTACTGAAGCCAAGGCCCAAAACGACGCCGTTTTTATGCCTTAAAATATTGAAAAATCAACAAGGAAAAAAAACATTTTACCCCATATTTTTTCAAAAAACTGAGTCTCCCTAACTCTCTCTCAACCCCCATTCCTCATATCCGGCCGGCGGCCTTCTTAGGCCTCCGTCGCGCCACCTCGTAGCCGGCTGTCGGCACCGGAAATGAAGGCCATCTAACCCCTTTTGTGGCGTCCTTGAGAGCCAGGCTCTCTCAACGCGCAAGGAGTGAAACAAAAGGGAGGCTCTCGGCCCCTTGGACCCGATTCGGGCGACGGAGGAGAGACCCTCCGACGGTGTAACCATAGCCACTTCCGGTGAGTCCCCCTTCCCTTTTTTTATTTTCTATTTACTATACAAAAGAAAAAAGAAAAAAGGAAAAAAAAGAAATACGAATCTGATATATAAAAAAAATCACCTTGAATCTGTTCTTTGCTTTTATTTCTTTCTACTAATGTTTTTTTTACAAAAATCTCCCCTTTGAAATATAAATAAAAATCGGCCTTTATAGCCGATTCCCCCCTTCTATTTTGCTGTCGTCTCCCTTTTTGTTGCATGTTTTCTTCTCATTGCAGGTGGAACAGACGCGGATCGGACGTGATGAACAGCGGCCAGCAGAGGTCAGAAGGCTGGTGTACGGTGCAAGCGATGGTGACAGACCTTAGGGAGCGGCGCATCAAGAGTTAGGGGGATTAGGGTTTTTTGATATCTTTAGGTTATAGGGCCATTGGGCCGTGGGTTATTGGGCTGAGGTTTGGGTCATTAGGTTGGGTTTGTTGGGCCCCGGGCTAAATTGGGCTTTGTACAGCTGCTCCTCTTTGCTTGTTGTCGTGTAACGAGAACAGAGCAAAGACTAAAAAAGACCAATTTTGTCCGGTTTTGTCGAGTTTTGACTTCTTTGAGTGCTTCTCTTCTTCGAGTAACTTCATTCCAGCCCACTGTGTCCTATGCTTCGATCCATTCTACTGCATTTCAGAGAGATACGAGTTGTAGCTTCAATCCACTCTGGTGCAACTTTAGAGGGATGAGATTTGTGGTTTTAGTCTGCTCCACTGCAACCTCATGGAGATAAGACTTGATATGATAAAATATAATTTGACCTACTGCAACTTCAGTGGTATATGATTCATCGTTTTAATCCGCTCCACTGCAACTTCAGGGAGATAGGATTGATTTCTTCTGTCTGCTCCACTACTGCTTAGGGAGATAAGACTGGATGCGATCTACTCTACTGCAACTTCAGAGAGATAATATCTGTGATTTTAATCCGCTCCACTACAACTTCAGGGAGATAGGATTGGTGGCTTAAATCTGCTTCCTACTATCTCAGGAAGATAAGATTCGCCGTTTTCAATCTGCTCTACTACTGCTTAGGGAGATAAGATCTGCAATCTTCAACCTACTCCACTACTGCTTAGGGAGATAGGATTGGTAGCTTAAATCTACTTCCTACTACCTTTGGAAGATAAGATTCGTCGTCTTCGATCTGCTCCACTACTGCTTAGGGAGATAAGATCTGTAATCTTCAACCTACTCCACTACTGCTTAGGGAGATAAGGCTGGTGCTTTCGATCTACTTCGCTGCCGGTACAGGAAAACAAGATCTACTGTTTTTAGTCTACTCCGCTACAATTTCAGGGAGATAAGACTTGATATGATGACTTCAATCTATCCCACCGCAACTTTAGGGGTATGGATAACTTCATTGATCTGTTCTCTAGGGAACATGACCTGTAGAATCCATTTCATAGACCTATTTATGCCTAGTGATTAGGATGTCATGATCAGAATGAATCAAATCTCCTAACTAGGTGCGTATGAATGAATGTAAGATAAAAATGAAATATCATGAGACATTATCCCTCAATGTTCGAGTTGTTATTGCTCATTGCTCAATAAGGCTTTATTGCCAACACGTCAGAATACTATCTTGCTCAGCTGGTAACACTCATCTCTTACTTAACCAGATTGCCCCCACTGTAATCTTCAAAGTTCAATCCACTGTAATCTTCAAGGTTAAGTCCACTGTAATTTTGGGACATAAAATTCGAACCATGTTCCTCCTATTGAGTATAAGATCTTGCTTTTTCTCAATCCTTTCCCATTGTAATTCAGGGAAACAGGATCTGAATCTCTTTGGTCTCCTACACCATTCCCAGGGTGTCGTACCAGATATTTATGCACAATTGTAGAACTTTCTCTTCCAAGAAACCTCTTTTTATCACTCGGTGATCATTGCTCGTTTGTTCATTGAAGCTTTGTCACCAACACGACGTTTTGTCGTTTTCTTGAATCCATGCTTGGATAACCAAAATTCGAAAGGATAGTTTTAATTTAGACTTTTCTTTCTTAGACATTTCATCCTTTAAACTTGGTGTGTTCTAAACAATAGTCGTGTTTTAGGTTCCTGTATTATTTAGAAACTTTCAGAGTAATATACAGAACTCCTTTTGCTTGAATATTAACGACCCCTTAATCTTTATTTCAATGGAAAAATGCTTGAAAAAGATTATCACAATAGAAAGATGAAATTTTATTAAGAGCAAAGCTCTAAACAAATAAATTAATCAGGATAGCAAATTTTGTTAAGATTCAAAATGAATAAGATGAAAAGGATTATCACAATGGATAAGATGGAATTTTATTAAGAACAAAGCTCAAAATTAATTAAGATAGCAAATTTTGCTAAGATACAAAATGAATAAGATTATCACAATGGATAAGATGAAATTTTGTTAAGAGCAAAGCTCGAAATGAATAAGTTAATTAAGATAGCAAATTTTGCTAAGATACGAAATGAATAAGATGCAAGCAGGTGCCCCAGATATCGCAACATGAGCTTCTCTACATAAGCTTATTGAGGACCCTTTTGAACTTGATATATGTTTAGAAGTCTTAGAAGACTTTGTTGGTTCCCCAAGATGTGGCGTCTCACCTTCTTTCTAATTCAGAGAGGACAAGGCTACCGCATGCCCACCTTTGATCAAAATTTGAATTGCCCATTCCTGGGTTTTCAATTTAAAACCCCTTTGGCCTCAAGGCGTCCTTTGTGGGTTTTCACCTTGGCCTCTCCTTTTTCTTTTTTTTGTTCTTCTTTTCTTTTCGTTTCTTTTTTTCAAGTGAAGTATTTTGCTTGAATCAGAATTCTCAAGATTAGGCAGGTTCTTGCCATCCATCTTGGTCAATATCGACGCTTTTTCAGATAACGCCTTCTACCTAAGGTCCTTTCCAGTTTGATATCTACTTTCTTCTGAAGTCTTTTGTAAGGGGAGGATTTTCTTCGATGTTAGGTCCCCTTCATGGAACTTTCTAGGGCGAACCTTCTTTGATGAGCTCAAGTCTTTTATTTTTTATTTTTTTGTGCATTTGACCAAGACAGATAACTTTGAACATTTCTCTTCAATCGGGATCTGATCCAACACTCGGAGAGAAGGAATCTTGACCTCAATGAGCAAAACCGTGATAAGGCAAGGCGTTGCCCTGATAGAAGTTTTCTTTTTTTTTTGTTTTGTTTTTGCTCCTACTGCACCGTGCATTTTGGGGCAAAATGTGTTAACCTTGAACAGACTGAAAACTTCTGACATTTTGCCGTTGTTCAATTTTAGTGCATTGTCAGATATGCTCCTTTTTGGCATTTCATACTAACATATGATTTTTCAAGAATTCGCAGACTGTTGACTTTGTGATATTAGCATATGAAGCAGCTTCTGCTTACTTAGTAAGGTAATTGATGGCCATAAAGATAACCGTCAAAAACCTTAGGTGAGATCGACCCTATGACATATGTGCCCCATAGAGAGAAAGGACATGACTTTCATTGATTCTGTGTAAGGTAGAATGTTGTTCTCCTGTCTTTAACAAATTATGAGATAAGCTTCAGTCTTAGTTATCTCCAAAGTCTTGAGGTTTAATCTAGACACGTATCCTACTCAAAAGGAGGTTCTGAGTCAATAGCAGTATCGCTCATATCATTGATATCTGGAGACCTGTTATAGGACGAAAGTAGATCCAAAGAATAAAAGAATCTAAGAATATTTATCTGTATAGTATGATTATGAATGAAATGGAAACAATAAAAGAATATTTGCTCGAAGTGAGAAAAAAAAGATACATTTTATTAAAATAAAGATGTTGGACATAAGCCTATCTCACAAAAGGATTCTTATTGCCCCTAGGCTTAGAGCAATAAGCGTGTTTTGGACATTACTCCGAATTAGCTCTAAAAAATACAGGGATCTCTTCCGCAGTCCCACTATTCAAAACACTTCCAAGTGTGTTCTCCCCCCTTTTTGGATACGATGTTAATGTTTTGATAGCCGGCGGTTATGACCCTCGGTTGGCCCACAGTGACCGATTTGGGATATCCTTCATTAAACATGCTCAGGTTGCTTACTTCATTTTCTTTGTTCTTTGGGGTTGTTCCTTTAACGCTTTCTCCCGTGTCTATCTTCCCACTTCTTATGGCGTTTTCAATAATCTCGCCAGACATTACCATATCTGAGAAGCTCATGGTAGAGCTTCCCAACATGTGGTTAATGAATGGCACTTTCAGAGTGTTGATGAAAAGCATCGTGGTTTCTTTCTCTAGAAGAGGTGGCTGGACTTGTGTAGCTTTCTCTCTCCATCTTTGGGCATATTGCCTGAAGCTCTCACTTTGCTTCTTTTCCATGTTCTGCTGTGTAATTCTATCAGGTGCCATGTAACACCCCGTACCCGAGACCGTCGCCGGAGTCGGACACAAGGGGTTCACAGACTAAATTCGCTTACTATCGCAGTCCATTTAAAAAAAAATTTCCAGGCAGTTGGCTAACTGCGTCACTGTCACCTTAAAAATCATATCTTGAGTTTCACAACTCGAAAATTAGTTTCGTAATTTTTCCCTGAAACTAGACTCATATTCCCATCTACATATTTTTTTCTAGAATTTTTGGTCAGGCCAATTAGTACATTTTATTAGTCAAAGTCTCCCATGTTACAGGGATCGACTACACTGACCTTTGCGAATTACGACTTGGATATCTCCCTGTACAGGGCTTCAATACTGATGTCGTTTGTTTCTATAGAAACTAGACTCAGATAGGAATCTATAAATATATGGCATGACTTCTAATTATCTCTGGTTAATTTATAATGAATTTCCAAAGTCGAAACAGGGAATCCAGAAACCGTTCTGGCCCTGTCTCACGAGAACCTGAATATCTCTTAACATACTGTCCATATGATCGTTTCCTTACTTTCATATGAAAATAGATTCATCAAGGTTCGTTTACATAATTTATTCACTATTTAATTCCATTCCTACTATTTTTAGTGATTTTCCAAATCTACATCACTGCTGCTGTCAGCATCTGCCTTTAAGGTAGACTTTACCTATTTCATAGTTTCCATGATTCAACTAGCCCTTTTAGCATAAATAGCACAAATTGTGATAGTGATTAACCATTCCCATGGCCAATCCTTGTTAAGCATATCCACACCTCTCAATAACCATATCCATACCAAATGATTATAACATTATGCTCAAACATATATAAGCCATTTTCGCATGGCTATCCAAAATTATACAAATCCAAAGGGTCCATGACCCACAACAAAAAGGGTAGTCCTATACATGCCATTTTCAGAGTTCAACCAAAAGTGTACCAAAAGGGCTTTGGTAGTGTGGGAGACTTCGACTTCCAAAAATCCCGAGTCCGATAGCTGACGAGCCAAAATCTATAGAACAGAGAAACAAAGAAACGGAGTAAGCAATTTATGCTTAGTAAGTTTTGAGCAAAGGATTCCAGCACAACAAAAGTATAGCATTCATATAGCTAAACGGATAATTTCATATGCACAAATTTTCAATATCATACTTACTTCACATTACCAACCCTTATGTTCATACACAAAAGATCAACTTAGCCAAAGGCCGGTAGCTCATTTATCAACTGAGCGAATACTTATTTGTAAGGGCTCAACTAATTCAAAGCACATACGAAATATACCTCAATGTTGGGATGTTACAAGCGTATTAACTGAAATTTTTACAGCAAGATAATTCATTCCCAAATCACGTACCTTCGGAATTTAACCGGATATAGCTACTCGTTCAAATGCCTTCGGGACATAGCCCGGTTATAGTGACTCGCACAAATGCCTTCGGGACTTAGCCCGGTTATAGTAACTCGCACAAATGCCTTCGGGACTTAACCCGGATTTCGTAACTCGCACCAATGCCTTCGGACTTAGCCCGGAATTAGTAACTCGCACAAATGCCTTCGGATCTTAGTCCGGATATGGTCACTTAGCACAAAGCCTTCGGGACTTAGCCCGGACATCATTCAAATAACCATGCACATTTAACAATAAATCATGACACATTCGTATTTCATTTTCATTAGCAAAACTCAAACACAAGACACTTATCATTCTTGCAATTTTGACTCAATAGCCACACACAAAGAGCATGATTTTGATTTGCTTAAAACATGATCTAATCAAATCATAATTTAAGCTCTATTACTCAAGAACTTACCTCGGATGTTGTCGAACGATTTTGATGGCTATTCGACCACTTTTTCCTTCCCTTTATCGGATTTAGATCCCCTTTGCTCTTGAGCTTAATTAAACAAATAAATTGATTTAATCATTTGAGCATCGAAAAGAGGAACACTAGGCACTTAGCCCATATTTATACATTAGACATTAAAGTCACATACATGTGAAATCATGCATCAACTCAACATATTAACCCACACTCCCTTTTAGCCGATTGTCCTAACCAAGATATAGGCATCAATATGTTTGCCTCTAACCGAATGCATGCAACACAAATCTTCTTATGTGGCCGAGTATGCATGTATATGTTGAGGCCAATTATATGCTTAATACTTCCCACAAGTATGGTTACTTGTATTAGTTATATACCGTTTCGTTTCAAATTCAAAACTCGGCTAATACGCATTTATACACTAGTAATCAAATACTAACATTTTGCATTTTATCTTACTACCATTTCACTTCTACTTTCTACCATGGCCGAATGCATCAAGACACCATTTACCCTTGCAAGGCATAAATTTCATCATCAAAACTAACAAGCTTATAATCCCATGACCGAAACTTCTAACAACACCAATTAAAATACTTCATGGGTTTGAGGTAAAACCAAGAAAGAAACTCATGAATATCGAGATATAAGCACTAACATTGTTCATCTAGATTTAGCATGACACAACATCCATCACCCTTATATTTACCATAGCCGAAAACCTTACTCATTCCAAAAATTCAAATCTCAACTTGGTCACAAAAATAACTTGGTATCTCACCAACACAACATCAACACCAAGCAAGAATGATGCATCCATGGCCGAGTGTCATTTCCATCACATAGCAAGATTTAGACCATGGGCTAGGTAGAACTCAAGCTAACAACTAAAACATACATGCATCTCATGGAACATCATCAAACATACCTTAGCCTAGTTACATGCATGGCCGAACCTCTTCAACCTTTCTTCTTCCTTCCTCCTTAAAATTTTCGGCCAAGGATGAACCAAAGGATGAACACTTTTTTTTTGTTTTTCTTTCTAGTTTCGGCAAAATGGGGGAACAACCACACACTTTTTTTTTGTTTTCATCATATTCCCTTTCATTATTTTATTCCCATGGTCCTTATTTTATCATACTTCCTATGAAACACTAACTGAACATGTTTATGACATGTTCTTGCCCATCACACTTGGTCTACCATACTTGTCATGGCCGGCCACTACTAATTAGGGGGGAAATTGACATGCAAGTCCCCCCTTTTTATTTCATGCACTAATAGATCCTTATGCTTTGACCTACCACATTTCAAAATTTTCTCACATAAGTCCTATTTACTAAAATTCACCTACAATTAAACAAAATTCAAATATCAAATTTTCACACATGCATATATACATATAATAAGCATCAAATATGACAGCTAATTATTTTTATGACTCGGTTTAGCGGTCCCGAAACCACTTCCCGACTAGGGTCAATTTTGGGCTGTCACAACTCTCCCCCACTTAAGAAATTTTCGTCCCCGAAAATCTTACCGGTAAATAAGTTTGGGTATCGTTCTTTCATGGCATTCTCGGTTTCCCAAGTAGCTTCTTCGACTCCGTGTTTGAGCCATAACACCTTTACTAACGGAACTCTTTTGTTTCGCAACTCCTTCACTTCACGAGCTAGGATACGCATCGGTTCTTCTTCATAACTCATATCGGCTTGAATTTCAACCTCTGATGGGCTAATTATGTGCGATGGATCAGATCTATAACGTCGAAGCATCGAAACATGAAATACGTCGTGAATCTTTTCAAGTTCAGGGGGCAAAATTAATCTATACGCAACCGGACCAACTCGTTCGGAGATTTCGTACGGCCCAATGAATCTCGGGCTCAACTTGCCTTTACGGCCAAATCTGAGTATCTTTTTCCAAGGAGAAACTTTAAGAAACACTTTATCTCCCACCTGATATTCAACGTCTTTTCGTTTCAAATCCGCATACGATTTCTGACGATCTGTGGCTGCCTTCAGACTTTTACGGATTACCTTTACTTTCTGTTCGGCATCTTTAATCAAATCAACTCCGAAAATTTTACTTTCACCGAGCTCGGTCCAAAACAATGGTGTACGACATTTACAACCGTACAAAGCCTCGTAAGGTGCCATCTTAATACTTGATTGAAAACTATTGTTGTAAGCGAATTCAATCAAAGGTAAATACCGTTCCCATGAACTACTGAACTCGAGGATGCAACATCTCAACATATCCTCAAGTATCTGAATTATCCGCTCGGATTGACCATCGGTTTGGGGGTGAAAAGCAGTGCTAAAATGCAGCTTGGTACCCAAAGCTTCTTGCAATTTCTTCCAAAATCGTGAGGTGAATCTCGGATCTCTATCCGACACGATAGAAATAGGTACCCCGTGTAATCTCGCAATCTGAGAAACGTACAATTCAGCTAGTTTATCCAATGAAAAATCCGTACGCACGGGGATAAAGTGAGCCGACTTAGTCAGTCTATCAACAACAACCCAAATCGCATCCTTCTTACTTGCTGACAATGGCAGTCCGGACACAAAGTCCATTGTGACTCGATCCCATTTCCACTCAGGTATCATGATCGGCTGAAGTAATCCTGAAGGCACTTGATGTTCCGCTTTCACTTGTTGACATATTAAACATCTCGAAACAAAGTCGGAGATGTCTCGTTTTATACCATGCCACCAAAATCGACGTTTCAAATCGTTGTACATTTTCGTACTCCCCGGGTGAATTGACATTCGGCTACAATGGGCTTCATTCAGAATCATCGAAATGAGTTCTGAATTTCTTGGAACACACAACCGACTTCTGAGCCTCAAACAATCGTCATCATCAATTTGAAATTCGGATTCCATATTCGGAACACATTCAGCCCGTTTTGTAACCAATTCATCGTCGACTTTTTGAGCTTCACGAATTTGACGAATCAATAATGGTTTGGCCTTTAATTCAGCTACTAACACATTGTCGGGTAGAACAGACAAGTGCACATTCATCGCTCGTAAAGCAAACAGTGATTTCCGGCTTAAGGCGTCCGCAACCACATTAGCCTTTCCCGGGTGGTAATCAATGACAAGCTCGTAATCTTTCAACAACTCAAGCCAACGTCTTTGTCGCAGATTTAAGTCTCTTTGAGTCATCAAATATTTGAGACTTTTGTGATCCGAAAATACATGGCATTTTTCACCAAATAAGTAATGTCGCCATATTTTTAAAGCGAATACGATGGCAGCTAGTTCGAGATCATGGGCCGGATAATTTTTCTCATGTGGCTTTAATTGTCTCGACGCATAGGCCACCACTCGACCTTTTTGCATCAATACGCAACCCAACCCAAGTAGGGATGCGTCACTATAAATGACAAACTCTTTGCCTGATTCGGGTTGCACTAAAATTGGAGCTTCAGTCAAATAAGTTTTCAGTTGATCGAAACTTTTCTGACATTTCTCCGTCCATTCGAGCTTAACATCCTTTTGAAGTAGCTTCGCCATTGGTGTGGCTATCATCAAGAAACCTTTGACAAATCGTCGGTAATAACCGGCGAGTCCCAAAAAGCTCCGAACCTCAGTAATATTTCTCGAAGGCTTCCAGTTAAGTATGGCTGAAATTTTGTTCGGGTCAACTCGAATACCCGATGAGGATACCACATGACCCAAGAAGCTAACCTCTCTTAACCAGAACTCACACTTACTGAACTTAGCATATAACTGCTTATCCCGCAAAATTTGCAACACTAGTCTCAGGTGCTCAGCATGTTCGGTCTCATCTCTTGAATAGACCAAGATGTCATCAATGAACACAACTACAAACCGATCCAAATATGGTCTGAAGATCCGATTCATCAAATCCATAAATACCGTAGGGGCATTAGTGAGCCCAAACGGCATCACTAAGAACTCGTAGTGACCATATCTCGTTCTGAAGGCAGTTTTGGGTATGTCCAAATCTCGAATTCGCAACTGATAATAGCCCGATCTCAAATCTATTTTTGAGAACACTGAGGCTCCCTTCAGTTGGTCGAACAAATCATCGATACGCGGTAACGGATATTTGTTCTTTATTGTCACTTTATTCAGCTGACGATAGTCAATGCACAACCTCATGGTTCCGTCCTTCTTTTTCACGAACAATACTGGTGCACCCCAAGGTGAGAAACTTGGTCGAGCGAAACCTCTATCCGTCAATTCTTGCAACTGAGCTTTCAACTCTTTTAACTCGGTTGGTGCCATACGATACGGAGCTATCAAAATCGGCGTAGTCCCAGGTACAAGCTCAATACCAAACTCTATCTCCCGAACAGGTGGTAAACCCGGTAATTCTTCAGGAAAAACATCCGGGTATTCACAAACCACCGGCACAGATTCGGGTTTCTTTTCTAATTCTTTGTCATCAAGTACATACGCAAGGTATGCTTCGCACCCTTTTCTTACATATTTCTGGGCCAACATTGAGGATATTACAGCTGGCAACCCATCCAAGTCCGTAGACTCAACTCGGATTACTTCGTTATTTGCGCACCTCAAATCAATAGTCTTGCTTTTGCAATTCACAACCGCATCATGCACGGTCAACCAATCCAACCCGAGAATAACATCAAATTCATCAAACGGTAAAAGCATCAAGTCCGCCGGAAAACAGGAACCTTGAATTACTAGGGGACATTTCTTACACACTTTGTCGACAAGCACGTAACGACCCAAGGGATTTGACACCCGAATTACGAACTCAGTAGACTCAATAGGTAAAGTCTTACTGGATGCTAAGGTTTCACATATGTAAGAATGAGTAGAACCGGGGTCAATCAAAGCAATTACATTAGTATCAAAGAGAGTAAAAGTACCGGTAATAACATTAGGCGAAGAAGCATCCTCGCGGGCACGTATAGCATAAGCTCTAGCAGGCGCACGAGCCTCGGATCTGGTCGTAGCATCTCTAGATCCTCTCTGACCACCACTAGCATTGCCCGTATTTTTAGATGGTCTACCTCGAGCAGTGGTAGCACCCGGTTTCCCACTCTGATTTACATTCTGTTCAGACAACCTCGGGCAATCTTTAATGAAGTGGTCAACTGATCCGCACTTGTAACAGGAGCGGTCATGGAATCTACAACTCCTCGAATGCCATTTACCGCAATATCGACATTCCGTTCTGTCTCGACGTTCATTCCCAACACTGGCGACCGAAGTGCCTCGTGTACCCACAGGGGGTCGATCACGACCTCGTCTAAAAATGCCCGAAGTGCCTCTAGACCGGCCCACATCATCTCGAAATTTCTTCGATGCCTGTTGAAGAGACTTTCCCGAGGATCTTTTACGAAACTCTCCAGTTCCCACATCAACTTTTTGTTTTTCTTTTCTAAGCTCTTCGGCTTTACAAGCTCGCTCGACAAGTACTACGAACTCTCGTATTTCAAGAATGCCAACGAACATTTTTATATCTTCATTCAGCCCATCCTCGAAGCGTTTACACATGATAGCCTCGGACGAAACACATTCCCGAGCGTATCTACTAAGTCTAACAAATTTTCGCTCGTAATCAGTAACTGACATAGAACCTTGCTTAAGCTCAAGAAATTCCTTCCGTTTTTGATCAACAAATCTCTGACTGATATACTTTTTCCGAAACTCAGTTTGGAAAAACTCCCAAGTTACTTGCTCTCGGGGCACAACAGAAGTCAGAGTACTCCACCAATAGTAGGCAGAATCACGTAGCAAGGAGATAGTACACTTTAGGCACTCATCGGGTGTGCAAGATAGCTCGTCGAGTACCCGGATAGTGTTGTCCAACCAAAATTCAGCTTGCTCGGCATCATCGCTGTCCGTAGCTTTAAATTCAGTAGCCCCATGTTTTCGGATTCTGTCAACTGGGGGCTTATTTGACCTTATTTGGTCAGTTTCCGGAGGTATTGTAGGTGCGGGGGTTGTATTAGTCGGGAATGGAGGTTGTGGAACAGCCGTATTAGTTCGAATGTATTGGTTGAACCAATCATTCATCACGCTATAGAAAGCTTGTCTAGCTTCATCATTCGGATTACTAGCATTAGGTTGAGAGTCCGCCGGCGCTGTCCCTTGTGCGGGAGCAGGTGCTACACTCTCAAGATCATCAGCTACCGCTCGGTCGGGATCGGGATCCATTACTATAAATAAACACATTTGCAAATGTCAGAAATCACCACACTATCAAATAATCACATAAAATGGCATGTATAGCTAGACACAACGCATTACGGTAGTCCTAGAATCGACTAAACCGTAGCTCTGATACCAATAAAATTGTAACACCCCGTACTCGAGACCGTTGCCGGAGTCGGACACAAGGGGTTCACAGACTAAATTCGCTTACTATCGCAGTCCATTTAAAAAAAAATTTCCAGGCAGTTGGCTAACTGCGTCACTGTCACCTTAAAAATCATATCTTGAGTTTCACAACTCGAAAATCAGTTTCGTAATTTTTCCCTGAAACTAGACTCATATACCCATCTACATATTTTTTTCTAGAATTTTTGGTCGGGCCAATTTGTACAGTTTATTAGTCAAAGTCTCCCATGTTACAGGGATCGACTACACTGACCTTTGCGCATTACGACTTGGATATCTCCCTGTACAGGGCTTCAATACTGATGTCGTTTGTTTCTATAGAAACTAGACTCAGATAGGAATCTATACATATATGGAATGACTCCTAATTATCTCTGGTTAATTTATAATGAATTTCCAAAGTCGGAACAGGGAATCCAGAAACCGTTCTGGCCCTGTCTCACAAGAACCTGAATATCTCTTAACATACTGTCCATATGATCGTTTCGTTACTTTCCTATGAAAATAGATTCATCAAGGTTCGTTTACATAATTTATTCACTATTTAATTCCATTCCTACTATTTTTAGTGATTTTCCAAATCTACATCACTGCTGCTGTCAGCATCTGCCTTTAAGGTAGACTTTACCTATTTCATAGTTTCCATGATTCAACTAGCCCTTTTAGCATAAATAGCACAAATTGTGATAGTGATTAACCATTCCCATGGCCAATCCTTGTTAAGCATATCCACACCTCTCAATAACCATATCCATACCAAATGATTATAACATTATGCTCAAACATATATAAGCCATTTTCGCATGGCTATCCAAAATTATACAAATCCAAAGGGTCCATGACCCACAACAAAAAGGGTAGTCCTATACATGCCATTTTCAGAGTTCAACCAAAAGTGTACCAAAAGGGCTTTGATAGTGTGGGAGACTTCGACTTCCAAAAATCCCAAGTCCGATAGCTGACGAGCCAAAATCTATAAAACAGAGAAACAAAGAAACGGAGTAAGCAATTTATGCTTAGTAAGTTTTGAGCAAAGGATTCCAGCAAAACAAAAGTACAGCATTCATATAGCTAAACGGATAATTTCATATGCACAAATTTTCAATATCATACTTACTTCACATTACCAACCCTTATGTTCATACACAAAAGATCAACTTAGCCAAAGGCCGGTAGCTCATTTATCAACTGAGCGAATACTTATTTGTAAGGGCTCAACTAATTCAAAGCACATACGAAACATACCTCAATGTTGGGATGTTACAAGCGTATTAACTGAAATTTTTACAGCAAGATCATTCATTCCCAAATCACGTACCTTCGGAATTTAACCGGATATAGCTACTCGTTCAAATGCCTTCGGGACATAGCCCGGTTATAGTGACTCGCACAAATGCCTTCGGGACTTAGCCCGGTTATAGTAACTCGCACAAATGCCTTCGGGATTTAACCCGGATTTAGTAACTCGCACCAATGCCTTCAGGCTTAGCCCGGAATTAGTAACTCGCACAAATGCCTTCGGATCTTAGTCCGGATATGGTCACTTAGCACAAAGCCTTCGGGACTTAGCCCGGACATCATTCAAATAACCATGCACATTTAACAATAAATCATGACACATTCGTATTTCATTTTCATTAGCAAAACTCAAACACAAGACACTTATCATTCTTGCAATTTCGGCTCAATAGCCACACACAAAGAGCATGATTTTGATTTGCTTAAAACATGATCTAATCAAATCATAATTTAAGCTCTATTACTCAAGAACTTACCTCGGATGTTGTCGAACGATTTCGATGGCTATTCGACCACTTTTTCCTTCCCTTTATCGGATTTAGATCCCCTTTGCTCTTGAGCTTAATTAAACAAATAAATTGATTTAATCATTTGAGCATCGAAAAGAGGAACACTAGGCACTTAGCCCATATTTATACATTAGACATTAAAGTCACATACATGTGAAATCATGCATCAACTCAACATATTAACCCACACTCCCTTTTAGCCGATTGTCCTAACCAAGATATAGGCATCAATATGTTTGCCTCTAACCGAATGCATGCAACACAAATCTTCTTATGTGGCCGAGTATGCATGTATATGTTGAGGCCAATTATATGCTTAATACTTCCCACAAGTATGGTTACTTGTATTAGTTATATACCGTTTCGTTTCAAATTCAAAACTCGGCTAATACGCATTTATACACTAGTAATCAAATACTAACATTTTGCATTTTATCTTACTACCATTTCACTTCTACTTTCTACCATGGCCGAATGCATCAAGACACCATTTACCCTTGCAAGGCATAAATTTCATCATCAAAACTAACAAGCTTATAATCCCATGACCGAAACTTCTAACAACACCAATTAAAATACTTCATGGGTTTGAGGTAAAACCAAGAAAGAAACTCATGAATATCGAGATATAAGCACTAACATTGTTCATCTAGATTTAGCATGAGACAACATCCATCACCCTTATATTTACCATAGCCGAAAACCTTACTCATTTCAAAAATTCAAATCTCAACTTGGTCACAAAAATAACTTGGTATCTCACCAACACAACATCAACACCAAGCAAGAATGATGCATCCATGGCCGAGTGTCATTTCCATCACATAGCAAGATTTAGACCATGGGCTAGGTAGAGCTCAAGCTAACAACTAAAACATGCATGCATCTCATGGAACATCATCAAACATACCTTAGCCTAGTTACATGCATGGCCGAACCTCTTCAACCTTTCTTCTTCCTTCCTCCTTAAAATTTTCGGCCAAGGATGAACCAAAGGATGAACACTTTTTTTTTGTTTTTCTTTCTAGTTTCGGCAAAATTGGGGAACAACCACACACTTTTTTTTTTTTGTTTTCATCATATTCCCTTTCATTATTTTATTCCCATGCTCCTTATTTTATCATACTTCCCATGAAACACTAACTTAACATGTTTATGACATGTTCTTGCCCATCACACTTGGTTTACCATACTTGTCATGGCCGGCCACTACTAATTAGGGGGGAAATTGACATGCAAGTCCCCCCTTTTTATTTCATGCACTAATAGCTCCTTATGCTTTGACCTACCACATTTCAAAATTTTCTCACATAAGTCCTATTTACTAAAATTCACCTACAATTAAACAAAATTCAAATATGAAATTTTCACACATGCATATATACATATAATAAGCATCAAATATGACAGCTAATTATTTTTATGACTCGGTTTAGCGGTCCCGAAAACACTTTCCGACTAGGGTCAATTTTTGGCTGTCACATGCCATGTCTGTTATGTGGCCATATTGCTTCATGAAAGCCTGTTCTAAGTTTTCCCATGAACGGAGATTGACACGGCTCAACTGGTTGTACTATTTGGCAGCCGACCCGATCAGACTATCTTGGAAGCAATGAATTAACAGTTGATCATTATAAACGTATCCTATCATTCTTCGACAGAACACCGTGATGTGAGTTTCAAGAAAACTGGTCCCATTATATTTTTCGAATTCTGGAGCCTTGAATTTCAGCGGGAGTACTAGATCTGGGACCAAACTTAGATCCTTGGTGTCAACCCCGCAAGGGTAATCAACATTCTCCATTGCTTTGTGTTTTTCTTCCAACCACCTATATTGATCTTCAAGTTACTTTGGTAGTTCTAACCTTACGTTTTCTATTTCTTCCATTTCATCTAAATCAGGAACTGCAGAATTGGTTGGATCATTCATTGATTGGAACCTGAGCCTATCGGATAGTTCATTGGCGCTGAGGTACCGGCCTGATATCGTTGGGGTCTGTTAGTAGTGAGAGCCCCTTGTAGATGCGCGTCGGGTTGGGCCTAAACGCTTATTAGGGTGAAACCTGGGGAATAGGTAGGGTCTTCATATTCATCCCCAGAATTGACTACAAGGTTTTTCTTTTTATCTTTAGCCAATAGCTGTGCTAACTGGCTCATCAAGCTCCTTTGGGATTCTTGCATGTCTTGCTGCATTTTAGCTAGTTTTTTCTGCATCTGATCTTGCATCTCTTTTTGCGATTATTCCAACCTTTCTAATCTTTGTTCTATTGTTCTAGTTTTGCGGCGGGTACCATAGCGATGTTCTGTTGGTTGACTCTTGTTGGTTTCCAGGTTAACTGAAATAATTTTACCTAATTAGGGTCCTTTTGTGAAAATCTGATGCATATGATGCAATGTAATGCAAATGCATGGAATGAATGCAAAAAGAAAGAGAGACATTGATTCTGAATTCAACTCCATTAGAACAACTTTTCTAGAAGACAAATTTCTTTACATAAAACAGATTATATATGCGGCTTTGTCCTCATATTCCAAGCGAAGACATCGATCTTTTTCTTTATATACGGATGCTAGGATCAAATCTTATGAATTTTTCAAAATTTGTCTTTACTATCTCCTTTTTGTTCGATTTGAGCCACGACCCATTGCTCCCCCGCAATACTCTTTAGTTTTGTGGTAGCTCTCGAATGATCTTTGTCGGTTTGAATCCTAAGGTAGTGAAGCATAGTCGTGTAGTCCACCATTAAACTATCACCCTTCTCTTGTTGTGTTTTCTCGGAACATATTCGGGCAGCCGTATTGTTTTTCACTTTATCAAGAAACTCATTTTCCATGACAAGCTTTTCTATTTAGCAATCAAATTTGAATCAACACCTCTTTTCTATGATGAAAATGCAAAACAATTATAAACAAAACAAAGCAAAACAAAACAGGTTAGTATAAAGTAAAAGTAAGCAAGAAAGAAACAAAAAGAGCACCTACTCGGGAGAGCACTAGGGTTTGGTGTAATTATTCCTAAGGTGGGCAATTAAGGCTCACTATATGCAGTTTGGCTCTAAAGCAAGGGTACCCGAACCGGTAGATTCCTCAATCCTCACCCATTATAGGCTCATACGGACTGAGTTCAGTTCAGGGGAATACATTTCCCTATGGCTGCACGGAGATGAAAAACTCACGAAGACATAGGTACGGATGTATCCTGAAAGCGATCCGCTATCCTACACGGAGGTGAAGACCTCACGAAAGAAATAGCTTCTCACCCCTACTTAAGAAGGTATAATTGAGCGGTTATGTAATGCAATATGCAGAAATACATCAAAATTTAGACCAATAGAGCAATTACAAATTGAAAGAATGATAATCGTAACAAAAATAGACAAAATACAACAAAATGATCGTTTGGGTGACCTCTAGGCATTCTGTGTTGTTCTACCTAAGGTAGGTTCTTAAGGCTCATTATATGCGGTTCGGTTCTAAAGTGAGGGTACCTGAACCAGCAGATTCCTCAATCCTCACCCATTGTAGGCTCATACGGACTGAGTTCAGTTCAGGGGAATACATTTCCCTATGGCCATGCGGAGATAAAAATCTCACGAAGACATAGGTACAGATGTATCCTGGAAGCGATTCACTATCTCATGCGGAGGTGAAAACCTCACGAAGGCGTAGTTTCTCACTCCGACTTAAAAGGGTGTGACCAACGGTCATGCAATGCAATATGCAGAAATAAATATCTAAACTCAAAATAACGCAGTAATTAGAAACAAAATGATAAAGACAGAAATAAGGACGAATGAAATGCACAAAAGGATTATGTCAAGTTTTCAATCTTCCACAAAAAGATAAAAAGTAATCAACACATGGCTTGACTCTCTTAATCTCATCCCCAGCGGAGTCGCCAAGCTGATGACACCATTTTTTGGATAAAAAGGGGTCGACTTGGATTTTGAAAATGAAAATGAAAATGGGAGTCGCCACCAATCCTTTTTGATAAGGTGTGATCGGATCACCTCGAAAAATGGTCATTTTTAATAAACGATTCAATTTTATTAAAACAACGATTTTGGTCCACGAAATTCAGAAAAACATGTTCGGGAGTCGGTTACGTATGAGGAAGGATTAGCACCCTCGTAACGCCCAAAATTGGTGCCTAGTCGATTATTTAATGTCTTAATGTCAAAGATTGAAAACTTTGAAGAGTTAAAATACGATCCTTTATTTTAAAACCTGTATAAATCAAATCACCCGTTAAGACCTTCTCATTTCAGAGAGAGAAAATGTCACGCCCAATGAGTTAGGGCATAATATTTCACCTCCTCAAAAATGAGCTTGTCCAAAAACCTCGTGCAATAAAGTTTAAAAGGATATTCAATTGTTTAAGTCAGATGAAGAAATCGCAACCCAATACGTTAGGGCACAATTTCTCAAAATTCTAAACATTGAATATTGCCTTCATTATTTTAAAAAAAAATCATCATATCGAGAAAATAACGTGTCATATCCAATGCGTTAGGACACAACGTATTGAATTTCTGATAACGAGCTTTTATTTATGTAATTTGATTAAAAAGCATTCTCGATTATTTAAATTCAACGAAGAAAATTAGAACAAAATACGTTAGGGCCCAATCTTCTCGAAGATATCAAATATTGAATATTGCCTTTATTTTCAAAATTTTCTCTTTTTATGAATTTGAGTAAAAATTATATAATGGAATAACTATTATGATAATGTAAATATAAATAGCACGAGCAAAAGTAATAAATAAGAAAAATAATAAAAAGATACAAAAACAAATCAATCATGTACACACAATATCGAGTAAATAAACAAATAAAAACTGAAGCATTAAAAAAATATAATGATGATAATAGTGGATATGTAAATAAATAAATAAATATAAGAAGAGAATGAAAAAGGTAAAAAGACATACTTGTATGTGTATATATTTTAAAATTATAAAACATAAAAATATATGTAAGTATGTAAATATACATAAAGTTATAAAATACGAAGAACATATGTATATATGTATTTAAAATTACGAAATACAAAAATGTGCAAGTGTGTATATGTACATATATATATGTATATTAGAAAAACGTATGCATGTATATAAAAGTATTTTGAAGTTATAAAATATGTAAAAACATATAAATATATGAAAGGCAAAATGTACGCACGTATGTATATTAAAAGTATATATATATATTTCAAAATTATAAAGTATAAAAGATATATATGTATATAAATTAATATATATATACGAGTATGTATGTATATATGAATAAGTTGTAAAAAAATATATACGTGTATATTGATATATATATTATGAAAATGTATATATGTATATAAAAAAAGTATCTATATATATTTATCTAAAATATTAAAGGTATAAATGAATAAATAATAATATTAATAATATTTAAACTAGATAAATAAACAAAATATAATAACAATAATAATACAAAGATAATAGCATAATAATGAGGAATATAAAAAAAACTGAATCAATTAATAAAATAACAAAATAAGGATTGATTCGAATTAAAAACAGAACTTTGGGGCAAATCTGCAAATAAAATAAAAGGAGGATCTTCCTGAATGCGTGCACAGCATGGAGGGACCAGAATGAGAATTATCCCTTTTCCCCAAAACGATGTCGTTCTAGGATGGACCGAATTGAAATCACAATAAAATAACAGGGTAAAAATAAAAAATTTAGAAATACCTAATTAGAAAACATTAAAAAGCGGAAGAGCTAAAGGTGCAATTAGCCCTTCGAACGAAAACACGCGGATCCTAGGCGGTTCAGGTCGGACTCGGGTCGGCCCTTGGGTTTTATGCTGAGCGACGCCGTTTTGGCTACTGAAGCCAAGGCCCAAAACGACGCCGTTTTTATGCTTTAAAAATATTGAAAAATCAACAAGGAAAAAAAACATTTTATCCCATATTTTTTCAAAAAACTGAGTCTCCCTAACTCTCTCTCAACCCCCATTCCTCATATCCGGCCGGCGGCCTTCTTAGGCCTCCGTCGCGCCACCTCGTAGCCGGCTGTTGGCACCGGAAATGAAGGCCATCTAACCCCCTTTGTGGTGTCCTTGAGAGCCAGGCTCTCTCAACGCGCAAGGAGTGAAACAAAAGGGAGGCTCTCGGCCCCTTGGACCCGATTCGGGCGACGGAGGAGAGACCCTCCGACGGTGTAACCACGGCCACTTCCGGTGAGTCCCCCTTCCCTTTTTTTATTTTCTATTTACTATACAAAAGAAAAAAGAAAAAAAAATGAAATGTGAATCTAATATATAAAAAAAATCACCTTGAATCTGTTCTTTGCTTTTATTTCTTTCTACTAATGTTTTTTTTTTACAAAAATCCCCCCTTTGAAATATAAATAAAAATCGGCCTTTATAGCCGATTCCCCCCTTCTATTTTGCTATCGTCTCCCTTTTTGTTGCGCGTTTTCTTCTCATTGCAGGTGGAGCAGACGCGGATGGGACGTGATGAACGGCGGCCAACAAAGGTCAGAAGGCTGGTGTACGACGCAAGCGATGGTGACAGGCCTTAGGGAGCGGCGCATCAAGGGTTAGGGCGGATTATGGTTTTCTAAAAGCTTTAGGTTATTAGACCATCGGGCCGTGGGTTATTGGGCTGAGGTTTGGGTCATTAGGTTGGGTTTGTTGGGCCGCGAGTTAAATTGAGCTTTGTACAGTGACCATTGCCAATAATTAAAATTCCCAATTTTAATCCTTTCTTCATTTTCTACTCTATATTTTAGATTTAGATTTCTTTCTTTTCTTCTTTTATTATTTTCACTCCATGAAACCAAAGCTTTTATAAATTAGATCCAGCTGATTGCGGACCAAACTTCAATATTAACTAAATTATGGTAAAAATATAGTTATTAAAAGTTTATGTAAATTTTTTTTAAAAAAATTGGTTTGATTAATTTAAATTTATTCATTTTATTGATGGTGGACAATATTATAATAAATGTTAAATTATAATGAATTAATAGTGGTTGTATCTTATTTTTGTTCTATTTTTATCGAAGAGTCAAATTGTGTAGTTTGATTCTCTATGAAGAAAAGCTCCCCAAGTCACTTCATGAGACACCAGTTGGCAGTTGGCACGAAATTCTGCTTAATTTATGCAAATGTCTTGTCTACGTAGTTTTTAATTTGTTATTTACTAAATTAATTAAATAATAATATTTTAATTGCACAAAAAAGCATTAAAAATTTAAATAAATAAAAGAGTTGTCAATGAACAGCAATAATTTAAAGATTATAAATAAAGGCAACTACTCAAGAGAGTTGTCAATTACTTGCCAAGTGCCCCATCAAGATTTCCCTTTGGTACTAAAAAGGACGGAAAGAAATAACATCAACAAATTTTTACTCTATTAATGATTTTAATGTATATTAGAAATTCACTTACATTGAAATAAAATAAAATTCAGTTTACATGTTTCTTTATTTTTATATGATTAATATTTTAATCACTATTAAAATTTATTATGATAAAATTTTTCGAGAATTATTCTTAATAGATTTAGCAGCACCTTTATCTGTACTTTTAAACTATCATGTGGTTAAAAAAATACATGATTTCTTAGCCATATGATAATTGGAATATACATAATTTTTTTGGGGATGGTTGAGTTTTTTATGAGTCGATTTCATGGGTAAATCAATTGGGTATGATATATTTTGTCTAAATTATCAACAACTTAATCACAAATTGTAACATTATCATGATTTGAATAAAGTTTTGGGTAAACTACATATAGTCACCCGACTATCAAAAAATTTCTCATTTTAGGCACCAAAAATAAAAAATTTACAATTTAGACACTCACTTACATAGTTTGTTCATTTTGGTTGCCCCTGTTAAAAACTCTAACAAAAATCTGACATGGTATTTTTTGACACATGGACCAATCATTAGATACCACGTGACATAATTTACCACGTCATAAGTGTTGCATACTACTTTAAAGGGCTAAAATATAATTTATCCAATACTTATTATTAACCAAAATAAAAATAATTAAAAACCCAGAAACTCATCTTTAAATCTGATCAAAGGAGTCGAGCCAACAACTGTCGGAATCGAAGTTGAAATCAGATTTGAGTCATGGTCTAGATAGCTTATGGGATTGTCTAGTTGATTTTTGGGTGGGTTTAATTAGTTATATTAATTTACGGCTCTTGGTTGGTTTATAGATGTAGAAAAAGATGAGAATTTTAAGGAAGTGTAATGGCCCAAATTCAAGGTTATCGGAATAGTGGTTTCGTAACCACAAATCCGATTTAAAGATAAATTTATTTTAATATTTTTGCATGAATATTGGTATGATAGGAAAATCGTATGAAAATATCAATAGAAAAATTTTACCAATTTAGTGGTTAGTTAGAAAAAGAAATTATTGAAAAAATTGAGTAAAAATAAGGTATCGAGACTTCAATCTCGTAAAACCGAGTCAAAAATATTTTTATAAATATTTATGAAGTGTTAGTAATATGGTATTAAAATTTCATTAGAAAATTTTAATGTTTGGGTAGTCAATTAAGTGAAAAGGACTAAATTGAAAAAGGTATAAAAGTTACTAGAAGGGTTAAATAGCTCAATTGTTAAATGAAGAGGGACAAAAATTGAAAATAACCCCAAAAGGAGATATTTTGGGCGGCATAGGCCGAGAAAAATCAGGAGAATTGAAGAATTAAGGGTAAAATTGGAATATTGCAAAATTTGCTTTAAAAGTTAGGACTAAAGTGGAATTATCTAGATTCCTCTTTATTTTTCTGCATTCCCATTAGCCAAAAACGTCCTAAGGGTTTCTTCAAGCTGGTTTTTCATAATTTTTGCACCAAGTGAGTTAATCCTTACCTTTTTACTGTAATTTTTATGTTTCTAAGACTTTACAACTAGGTCCTATTACTAAATTCATTAGCTTTTGATTTTATGAATGAATTTGAAAGTTTCTATGAATATGTGCTAGAATTTTATGATGAAATAGGATGAAATTTAAGCTTTAATTTGTTTATGAGATGATTTTATTAGGTAATTTCAATAGAAAATTGATTTGTAGGACCTAATTGTGAAAAAGTTTGGGATTAAAGTCTAGTACTAAAATTCTGATTTCCAAAGGTTATAAAGTAGTTTAAAGTGATGGAAAAATGTGTTAATTGAGAAAAATCAGGTCAATTGAGAGGTTAATTGAGCAAGGGTGAAATTATCATTTATTGAAAGCTTAGGGAAAAATGGTAATTAACCTTATGCACTAAAACAGTTTGGACAGTTGCAGTAGGTTAACTTTGAAAAATCACAAAAAATTGTATAGATCGAATTAGAGTATGAATAAAATATGAAATTAAATCTTATTGAGTCTAGTTTCTCATAGAAGAAACGGTGTAATCAATGGAATTGTAAATCATGAGATATAATAGGTTTTGTGAGACAAGGTCAGAATGAATTTGGGTTCCCCTGTTCTGACTTTGGAAAATAATTAAAAATTGTAAAAAAATGATTATGAGTTGTAATTTATATGGTTAGAATTATTAATGAGTCAATTTTCAGAAGAAACAAATTGAAACATCATCCGAATTCTGTACAATGAGATAATTAATTTTTAGTGAAGAGAGGTTGGAACTGTCGAACAGTGAAACAGGGGAAACTTTAAAGAATAAACTGTACTTATTGGCTAAACCAAAAATTATGAAAATTTTATGGTAATAAGATATGTGAGTCTAGTTTTAGGGAAAATTAGCGGATCTTAATTTGAAGTTCTGTAGCTCAAGATATAAATAATTTAGAGACTGTGACTCAGTGAGACAGCTTTAAATGCACTGTAAATAATAATGGGAATATAGAGAATGTTACATATGAACATGAAAAATATTAGATTAATGATTAAATTTATTTATTTAGATCCGGAAAAATCAAATACGAAGCAAGATCCAGGAAAAGAAAAAGTTCGGGATTAGTAGATTTTTGGTTACGAACAAGTGTCGAGGTAAGTTCGTGTAACTTGAATTATATTCTTAAATGCTTGAAATGTTTGTTATTGATGTGAAAATGAGTTGAATGTTTATTGTATGATAATTGATGAAGTATTGATATTCTTGATGAAAAGAGAAAATAAATCCCGGTTGAATGGAAGGAAAATTCGATGGATCTCTAAAAAGGAATTGACGGTAAAAAGGATCTAGCCCGGACGGGTGATCCTATCCTGATATAGCCCTCCCGAAGAATATGTGGAAAATGGATTTAGCCCGGACGGGTAATCCGAATTAGGGTCTGAATTTAGCCTGGAGTGGTAATTCAGATCCAAGCTCATTAGAGTAATTGTCGTTGCAGGGGATTTAGCCTGGACTGGTAATCCCGACAATACTCTATGAGTTTATATTACAGGGGATTTAGCCTGGATTGGTAATCCCGCTGTAAGGGTGAGGTTCGCGGGAGTGTGCTTTCTGAAATGGAAATGTGCGCACATGAATATGAATTGACGGACCCGGATTTGTACACTAAAGTGTACCTCTGAAAATCCATCGAAATTCTGAGAAATTCAACGAGATAAATATGAAAAATAAAATAATAAGGGAATGAAAAATATGAAATTGATGAGCTCATCAATCATTTGTCTTTGTAATGAATTTATATGATGTTTACTTAACTAATGCAAAAGTTGAGTTTGTGTGTGATAAGGATATGTTTATGTGAATTGGATGTGTGCTTGTGTTATTAAATGATAGGTGTATAATATGGTAAGTATAATTCTTGTTGCATGAACTTACTAAGCACAATGTGCTTACCCCGTTCTCTTTTTCCCTATTTTGTAGTGCTCGGGAGCTCGAAGGTTGGAGATTAGTCGGAGCTTTATCACACTATCAACCCATATCTTTTGGTATTTGAAAATGACTTATTTTGAAAGAATGGCATGTATAGACTAAATACCAATATTACATAGAAATGAATGTTGCTAGAGTAAGTATAACTTTGAGATTTTGCGAAAAATTTCTTATGGCTTCGATTTAATATCAGTTTAGTCCCGACGCATGTTTTGGGCTTCGGAGGCCCATCCAAGGGACGTCATGACATGATTCGATAAATGAATAGTAATTAAACTCGTAATAACAGAAAAATTAATTCAGTAAAATCTTGTATTGTCTCGTATCCTATTCCGGCGACGGAAACGGGTAGAGGGTATTACAGGAAGAATCAGCTCAGTTGAGATTATAACTAAATGAGCTCGGCATCCTACTTTGGCCTATAAATTCCATTACAACTATGGTTTTTAATATTAGAAAATAACCTTGATCTCAACCATCCCGACCTTGTATTATTAAATAAAATTAAATAAAGAGTTAAAATGATTTTTTATAAATTTGAATGGTCAAATAAGTCATTATGCCTATCTATAATAAAAAGATACGAATTCTCCTAATTATTTTTTAATTAACAATTATATATTATTAACCTAAGTTATATGTTATTAACAATTAATTTTCATAATTAAATTAAAGATATTCTTTTATCTAATTAAATATATTACTATCCTTTTTATTTTCTGATAATCAAAGAAATGAATGGATACTCATATGTTTTATTGCTTTTTTTTATTTTATGATATCCATACTATTATATATAAAAAGAACGTCTTAAGCCTTTCCTTAAAAGATATTTGTTTATTTATTTTTTACATAAAAAAATTATGGTTAAATTTTAGTTTTAATCTTTCTACATTTTTATGATGGTATAAGAATGATTAAATTTTAATTCCTATATTTATTTATTTATCATTATTTTTTTCTTTTCTTTTGGTATGAAAAAATAATGGTTAACTTTCAATTCCAATCCCTCTACATTTTTAGGATTATATTAAAATGGTTTAATTTCAATTTTGATTCCTATATTTTGCTCAAATCCGAGATTTAATCTCTATACTTTAATTTTGACATAATTTGGTGCCTCAACTTTTATAGTGTCATTATTTAGCCTAAATATTTTATTTTGATTAAAACTTTGAGGTGAATTTTTAAGAATTGTTAACACCGTTAAAATTCTCTATTAAATTCAAGTCCATTATAATGCTATTTTTTGTTACATGGATACCAATGGAGTGTTTTTTATTTATTTCAAAATGTCACACTAGAAAATTTAACATAGAGATTTAACGGTGTTAACAAATAGACTTAAATTTTAAAATTTGAAAAGTAGATGGATTAAATTCTAAATATATGAAGAGCACAAGAACTTGAAGTATATTGTAGGCTTAAAAATTTAATATAAAATAAACAAATAACTCAACACGAAACATGAGAATAACCATACTAAAATGATTAATGAGAAGGTAATAATTACCAAAATAAAGAAAACTGAAATTAGAACCGGTGTATGCATTCTATGCTGGTTAGAATTATAGACAACTATCGATGGTTATCGTTTTCTTAAAATTACATTAAAAACTTAATACTTTCATTTTAATAGAAATCATTAATAATAGGATTCATATATGCAAGACTAATTCCTTCATGTATCCACCAAATAGCCATTGTTCATCTAAATTATTCTTATATCTTCTTCCTCAAAGCATAATCATTCCTTATATTATTCTTGAATCAAGACCACGTGGACGTGAGAATGATTCTCTCAATCATGATTGCAGGACTATGTTGACGAGCTTCCCATGCAGTGAGCTCTTGTACCTTTTTCGGGAGGGCGATTGATGTGTTGACACTTTAGCTAGAATTGATAGCAATGTAGATCCTAACATTTGGTCTAATGCTTGGAATGGTGATGATTTTTCTCTACTATATTTTGATATCTCTAACTTTATGTGATCTTTTGTACTACTTCACTTGGTCGGTTCACCTTTGTATCACATTTCTTTTAATTAAATTTCATCTTTCCATTTTTTATGATTAAAAAATTCTTATAATAATATATAGACATAATAATAAATTTAGCTTTCAACGTTATATCTTTTATCAATTTGACTTTTTATTCTTTTTTTGAGGAAAATTTGACTCACGGTCTTCCGAAAAGAGTTAAATTTGACCATCAACATTTTTAAAAAAAATCATAGTATTATTTTTAACGAAAATACTGATTAAAACGTTAATTTTTTTATTGATTTTTGATTTTTTTATAAATTTTAAAAGACTTGTTGAGGCATTAAGACAAATAGTGTCATGTCACATGAATGTTTTTTAGTTAGAATTTTTATTAAAAAATGATTTAAATCTTTTTGAAAGGTTAATGATTAAATTTAACTTAAAAAAGTAATGGTCAAATTGACAAAAAAATGTAAACGTTGAAGACTAAATTTATCATTGTGGTGAATAAGACTAAATTTATTATTAAGGTTAATATATAAACATAAATTTAGAGAAACTTTCAAATTAACTGGAACACCCTTTATTATTTATTTTTCATTTTAATATTATAATATTACATATTTATAGTTTATTCATAAACTTAAATTACATATATATAAGTTTTTAGTACAAGTATAAAATTATATATTCACATAGTTATGATTTATATATTAATATATTTGAAATATACAAAGAAGATGCATAGAATATTATCATAGGTAAAACAGTAAATTTCGAAAATGAACGAAGTAGAATGAAGCAATTTATCACAATTGTTGTGCTGCATCATGCACGTTCATCCTTTTCAAAAAGAATAAAAATAAAAGGAGATTTATACCAAATTCATTCCTCAATTTGGTTGTAAGATATTTTTGAATGAGATTAATTATTGTAGTGATGAAATTACTCGATTTTGAAATATGTATTTAAATTCAAATATAATTATAATTGTGATGTGAGAATAAAAAATGACAGTTAAAGATAATAAATTATGTAAGTAAAATAAACACTTGAAAATTATATTTCATATTAAATGATAAAAGAAGATGGTATATTTTATTTATGTTAAATGATGGTTTTATTAATAAAAAATAAAATTTATTAATTAAATTTGAATTTATTTTTCATTATTCAGATATTTACTTATTTATGGCATATAAATAACAATAATAAATATATTAAAAAAGAAGTGAAGAACAGAGACATGCAAGTGAAATCCAACCTAATTCCCTCCTTATTTTCCCAACTTTTATATTCCGTCGTACTACTGTGATGAAATTCAAAGGGACCCTTAAAATAGAAGGTAGAGAGTAGAGACCCCTGGCTCTTATCCCCCGCCCTCGGGAAAAGGAAGAAAAAAGCGTTCACAGTATTTGAATAAAGGCAAACCGGTCGGCCGCTAACTTTTCAAAAATCCAAGTAAAAGTAATTTTGCAGACACGATGACTGAGTGCCTCAACCCAATCTTAAATAATAATAGAACTTAAAAAAGTCAAATGAGAACAAATGAAAATAAGCGTCAGGCCGTTCAGCTATTCCAAGGTTTCCCAATGGTCTTTTTATGTTGTAAGAAACCATGACCACTTTTTCTAGAAAATTTAGCTCACTTTATTCCCTCCCTATAAAAGGGACTTTCTCTTCCCTGCCTGTTTTTCACTTCCCATTTTCTATTCTTTCTTCTCTTTCTTGACACTAAACTTCATTTCTGCATATTCCTCCATGACCATGGAGCTGATCCCGAATCTCCCTAATGATGTTGCCCGTGAGTGTTTGATCCGAGTCAAGTATGATCAATTCGCCACGCTTTTGTCAACTTGCAATGGGTGGAAGACCGAGATCGAGCGACCCGAGTTCTTTCAGCTCAGGAAGGCTACTTCCCATGGTCAAAAGCTGCTTGTCATGGCTCAATCTCGCCCTCACTCGGATATCAAACAACCTGCTCATAAAGGCCGCTCTGTTAAAACTGCTTTCGGTCTATCTGTTTTGGAGCTGGATACGGGTATTTGGGTTGACTTGCCACTGCTTCCTCATCACTTCCCTTATGGGATTCCTTATTTTTGCCACCTTGTTGCTGTCGGCTATGATCTTCTGCTCATCGGTGGTTTAGATCCGGTGACTTGGGACGCCTCCCCTTCGGTCTTTGTTTTCAATTTCTTGACGACCAAGTGGCGCCGAGGGGCTGATATGCCCGGCGCACGCAGGTCTATGTTCGGATGCGCTTCCGGTCATGGTCCGATGGTGTATGTTGCCGGCGGTCATGACGAAGAGAAGAATGCTTTGAAATCTGCATTGGCATATGACGTGGTGAGGGATGAATGGACTCCGTTACCCGACATGTCAAGAGAACGGGACGAGGTTAAGGGCGTTTTCAGCCGCGGCAAGTTCCACGCCGTCGGCGGCTACTGCACCGAAACGCAAGGCCGATTCGAGAGAAGCGCCGAGGCGTTCGACGTTGAGACATGGCGGTGGGATCACGTGCGGGAAGACTTCTTGGAAGCCAGCACGTGTCCGAGCACTTGCACACCTGGAGATGACATGGATATGTATATGATTTACGAAGGTAACGTGGTGGCATCAAAAGACGCCAAATGGCGAGTGATTGCGAAGCTACCAGGTGACGTGGGCAAGATGTCCTACATGACGAGGTGGCAAGACAAGTTGATGGTGATCGGTTCTTCAAGATTGGATGAGCCCCACAATGCTTACGTGTTGAATTTGGAGAAATCTGAATGGACCAAATTGTCGATCCCTCAAAATTACTCTGGTCATGTTCATACAGGATGTTACTTAGAGATGTGAAGCATTGATATTTTACAAGTGTACAACTGTGTTTCATTCTTTTTCCCAATCCTATTTGGAAATAGGTTGGTATATTGCACATACAAATAAATTTGGCACACACATATTCCATAAAAGATTTTCAAGCTACAATTTAGAGGATAAAGATGGTTAGAATATGCATACTCTTGCTATGATATGTTGTGAGCTTTGTAAATTTAAAGATGATCTGTCCTTTAATTAGAAAATTATACCTTAAAAAGGAAATGATGGCCTTGACTTTATGTCAAATCTTTCATCCATCTTTTTATAATTAAAACATAAATGATTAAACAGTCTTAAAATGTTACAACAATGGCTATATATACTATTATGGATGGTAACCTAATGTTTTAATCATATTATCATATTATAGAAAATATAATTTTATTCTTCAATTTTATCCTTTCAATTTAATTACCTAAAATAATACGAAAAAGAATCATAAATTATTCTCCTTCCAATTTTACTCTACAATTTCCAATAAAGAAAAACATTCCAACTATTACATTCAACTAACTACATTTAGAAAACAAATCTTTATAATCATTTAATGATAATTTCAAATAAATTAATAAAATATTACCTGAATTACTGGTATAGATTAAAATATTAATAATAAATAATTACATAGGAAATTTTCAGATATTTGTATTCTTAACATATATTACGATATTTGAATTGTTTACTCTGACCAATTTTTTAATTCCTAGTTTGAGTTCTCCTCTTACTTATGCCTCCATATTTTGATTGCTAATATTTTTTTAAAATTACTTTACAAATATTTCTTATGAAATAATTATAAATTACTAATCTATATTAAGCTAATGACTGAGATATAATAATTTTTTTTATCAAAATCTAGAACTACCATAACCCCTCCTCAACCTTTAAATAGAAATATAAGCGCGTTCACACCCACATCCTCCTATATTGGTAACAATACCGATACCAACCGAGTTACGACTCAGTTGACTAGATATAATGAACTTAAGTATCCTTAATAGATACAATTATTATCACTATTTTATAAATAACACAAGTAATATAAAAAAATTAATTGGGTAGTAATTTACAATAATGCATATATGATTTTCTATATTTATTAAATATTTCTAATTAAAAAAATGAAAATAATTATAATCTTTTACAAAAATTATGCTTAATTAATTAATGAATAGTTTGTACCATATATGCACAATAATTAAAATAATAATAATATAAGTAAATCATAGGGCAAAATACTAAAAAAAGCCACATTTTTTTTAAATTTACCAAAATGGGCCTGATATTTTATTATTTATTGGAATGAGTCATTTTCCCCTAAATCATGTCCACGTCACCGTGAAGTCAGGGACGTGTCAACAAATCGCGGCCACGTCAACCCGCTTTGCTGACGTGGCAACAAAGCGCGTCCACGAAAGCGCGATTTGTGTGCACGTTAGCAAAGCGCGCTGACGTGGCCGCATTTTTTTGCCACGTAGCGCTCCCCTAGGGACGCGATCTTCCCGTTTTTCCCGTGTTAGGTTTTTGAATTTTAGGGTTTAGGGTTTTTAGGATTTTTAGGGTTTTAGAGAAAAAGTAAATAAATAACGGATTAGAGTTTAGAGTTTCCTAATTAAATTAATTATAATTTATTAAAAATTGGATTACATTTCGTGTTTATGGGTTTTTCAAATAAAATCAAAGCACGATGCTTTATCAGAAGGATTTCTGAAGTCGCGCCCATGTGTACGCGCTTTTGCTACAGTAGGTCCTGGAAAAATAATTTCTAGTTGACGTTTTTGAGTAAATAGTATAAAAAACGCTTCAAGCAGGATGCTTTATGAGAAGAATTTGTGAAATCGCGCCCTCGTGGACGCGCTTTTGCTACAATAGGTCCTGGAAGAAATAATTTCGAGTTGACGTTTCTGAGCAAATAGTTTAAAAAAATGCTACAAGCAGGATGTTATTTGAGAAGAATTTGTGAAATCGCGCCTTCGTGGACGCGCTTTTGCTACAGTAGCATGTTTGGGCTGAGGCTATAAATGAGGCAGAAAATGTTCTTAGAATGCATAAGTCACAGCAGAAACAATTTAGAGAGGCTAAGAAGGTTAGATTTTCAAATATGAGTGAACGTATTAGTGCTATTATTTACTATGATGGTGAGGTTTGCCACATCGACAATGGTGTTGTTTTTTTGTCCGAGAATACGGTGCGATTGGTTTTTAACCAGAACATAGATTTGACAGAACTTCGTAAAAGAATTAGGCGTAAAATTTTCGGAACGACGCCAATGAAAGTTCTGTCTATTACGTATTGATTTTATTCTTCTATTGATCCGGTGACATATGACTCGTTTGACATAAAAGGTACTCGTAGCTTGGAGGCAATGGTGCAGACTCATCTTGCTAGTGTAGCACCTTATATTGAGTTATATGTACAATGTACATTGCCAAATAATGTACTTGCGACCGGTGTTTGAGATGTATACACGACCCTTGGCCGACACTCGGTTAGCGAGTTACAAAACACGGAACAGCCCATGTTTGGTAGCGGTGTCGAATGTACATCCCCTGTAAGACACTCTGTCGGTGGATGGGACATGTACGTCGATGGCTCGATGTTTGATGCTGAAAATACGTACTGGGGAACGACATCAAGTTCTAGTTGTTGGCAATCTACATCCAATTGGGGACGTTATGAAATGCCCAGAAGAAGGGATGATGTACTCCCTACGATGTCAACCGGTAAGGGGACCTCGTACGCTGCAGATGATTGTGAGTTAGAAGATGACTCCGATGTGGATCTACCTCGAGAGCCCGGGCTCGATGGTGCAAAAGTTGGCTTATTTTCTGAACCGGACCTATTCCAACAGAACCTGAAGATGCTGAAAGGAGTTCAGATGAAGAAGAAAATTCACGATTCAGAGCATACTCACCTCCAGCCCACATGCATAATGTCAATCTGTCTGCAGATGATGCGTTAGAGTTTCTAGATCTACCACACCAATTGCGTGATCGTACAAGTTCGGGGCTAGATTCAGGTGAATTTGAAGTTGGTAATCAATTTACCAACAAGGATAGTTTTATTGGTGCTTTGAGACAACATAGCATCAAAAACGGCATTAACTACCAGGTCGTTAAATCCAAATCTGATAAGTTTGAGGCGAAGTGTGCGGTGCAAGACGGCACATGTTCATGAAAAATCTACGCCTCATTAAGGAAAAGTACAAGGTTGTGGGAGATTAAGGGCCAGTTCTTTATTGCTTTTGAGAAGTGCTTTTGAGAAGTGCTTTTGAAAAGTACTTTTCAGAAGTGCTTTTGAGAAGTGCTTTTCAGAAATTTGAGTGTTTGGCATTATTGTCAAAATGTGCTTTTAAAGAATAAAATGTCCATTTTAGACATGAGATTATAAAGTAACAAATATGTATTTAAATAATGTTCAAATTAGTTAATATTATGATATTTTAGCAAAAATATAAAAAAAATAATTTATTATAACTTATTGTTAATATTTTAATATATAATATTAATTTTAAATATTTCTAAGTAATTAATATTAATTATTTAGAAAATTTAATTAGAATATATAAACTATATTTAAATATTTAAATATAAAAATTAAATATTTGTAATTAGATATTGACAAGATTGTATTATTATAAAAATTATTTTTTATTTTTAGTTAATGCTTTTAACACATTTGTATTATTTTATTTTAAAATATATTTGAATATATAACTCATATTATATACTAACATAACATAGAAAACATAAACCTAACGAATTAAAATATTACATATATTTGGATTAAAATTTTAAAAAGGGATACTATTTATATACCAAATATAAATACTAAAAATTTGTCAATAGCATTTACAATTTAAAGTGAATTCATTAAACTAGATGCTATATTTGATAAGCATATGAAAATGATTTGGTTGTATTCAATAAATGATTTGGTTAATACAATACTTATATTTGATAAGCATATGAAAATGATTTGGTTAATACAATACTTATATTTGATAAGTATATGAAAATGAAAGTCGAGACTGTCTGATGAAGAATGCAAAGAAGAATATTTCATGGAAAGAAGATTGTTAGGATGAATTCTTCAATTCCAATCATTTAAATAACGGGTCTCAGGAACCAAGCAATATGCCAAATTATTGGACAGTCCACATCATTAACATTGCATACTGTTTTAATATGAACAAGAATGGAACTAAAGTGTCTACCGAGGAGTAACATACTTCTATTTTTGTAAATAAAGTACAGAAAGTGTATAAATATATGGTTGAATAATACACATCCATAAAAGATCATTGCCAATAAGCCACTAACAAAGTAGCCTCATAAACAAAGAAATAGTTCTTAGGTTTTGCCTAAATTTCATGATAATGACATAAAACTACATCAAAGATCAGAGTCGAACTTTGTTCATAAGAACATAAAATAAATCATTGGCAAAAAACAATTTTGCAGCATGTCATGTCATATGTGTTGAGCATCCAAAGGAAATGCAAAGTTCTAAATCAAAAAAATAAAATAGATACCAATTAGTGGGTATAAATAGACCTATTAGAGAGTCAACATATACTACCCCTTTCTTTTATGGTGATCATCATATTATATATTTTTAGCATATAATTGTGTTGTGTTCCAAGTTCTCAAATCTAATATAACAATTTCCTAGTCCATTTCATTTTGCTCATACAGTTTTAAAATTGAAAGAACATTCTATTATAACAATGTCCAGCTTATAACATAAAGAGAGTACCAAATTCTGAGCATCAGAGTGTGCCTGCTGCAACTCTACCTTAACAGGCTCAGCTGCTTGCAGTTCTGTTTCCATCTTAGCTATTTTATCCATAAGGCTCCTCATTTGTTGTTTTCTTTCAGATGTTACAGCTCCTATCTGAGCATGCAAGATCTGCAACTCATGCTGTGCAACAACAAGTTCCTATCTCAATGTCCCATTAGTAGCAGCAGTTCTCTGGTTTTTTGTACCAAGTCTCTGCATTTCCACATGCTGTGCAGCAAGCTTTTGTTCCATGATTTCTGGAGGTGGCAACATTTAGATAAGCAAAATTAGACAGTGAAATTAAAATTAGAGTCATGAACTATTCAAATTTCCATTTTGGAAAGCCAGTATTTCACAACTGTATCATTAAGGAGCTATCGCCAGTCCATTAAGAAGACTCAGTAGCAACACTACCTTAACAAAAGCTGTTTTCCAAACTAATTTCAAAATCCCTGTCTACATCAATTTACTGGGTGCAAATAATTCTCATATAGTTTATTATGTTCTTCATTAAAAGCAGTTAATGTACAAATTTATCTTGATTTTCATTTAACATCACAATCTGTTTCTGGTTCCTATGTTCTTACTCTTGAGAGGTATGAATTTTTCCTTCCATTTTTCTTTTCTGTATCAATTTATTTTTCAACCACTTAGCATCATTTAGTTATGGCATGCATTCAATTGTTTTTGTTAACTGTTCAAGCATATTGTTCAGCATTTGCAAGATAGATAGTGTATTAGAGTTGAGGAGTGGTAATAATTTCATCAGCAATAAACAAAGCCAAAAAAAGAAAATAAAAATTTTGGTTTAGACTAAAAAAGCATTTACTAGACACAATATAATTGAAATACCTCCCAAAAATAGAAGAGAGAGAGAGAGAGAAAGAGAGAGAGAGAGAGAGAGAGAGAGAGAGAGAGAGATCATCTCTAAGAAAAGGCTAAAAACATTATGAGTGCCCAATAATAAGGCCTAGGACCGAGGAAAATAAGCATCAAGATTGCTAACAGTTTCCTTAGTTCAAGTGCAAAACTCCAAAATGGAAAGGATCAAACACAACAATAAGGCAAAATGAACATGTATCCTAAGAAAAGATGAGATACTGGTTAGGGGAAATGTAGCATTAAGAATCGTGATAGTTATTGCTAATTAAGGCTAATATTAAAATTTGTAGATTGTAAATACCATATATCCCAAATTTGGTGAAGAAATACGAAGAGCTAAAGTAAAATGTCCCATCTAAAATCTTTTCTTTTAAAACAGGAAAAAAAAGAAGGTATCGGAAAACAGATGCCAAAAAATGATTACCTTTAAACCAATAAGCTAATAAACAATAAATTGAGGCATTACAGTTGCTTAAAATGAATCATGAGAGTGACTATGCACGAAAAAACACCAAGGTAATAACATTAGCTTAAAAACCCAACAAAGTTCGAACTTGAACAGTTCTAATGAAGCCAAATCAAATTTGAAAACAATTTATAAACATGAACAATCTCTATATCCTTTGTTTTTCTTTTATCGGTTCTTCACCACATAGTAAATAGGCTCACTCTTATATAAGAATCAAACAAACAATTTACACCACAGTTCCAAATCTCAATCAAATAGAGACTAAAGGAAGAATTAACTAAAAGAAACCACAAAACCAATATGAAGAGACTTTTTAACAGATGAAAGTGGAAGAGCAGCAAAGCAAACCCAAAATATAGGTTTGATCAGAGAATACAATACGAAATTAATGAAAGAACCAGAAAATCTAATCAAATGGAAAGTAATAGGAGGAGTAAAAAAAAAGAGACCTTTCGGCAGTGGCGAGATTGGTGGGCACATCGTCAGTGCAAGCGAATTGCAATGCTGAAACAACTACTTGCCTGTTTCCTTTCTCCATTTCTTTTATCTCGATTCTCAATCCTCAAACCACAGCCGCCGAGTAGAGTAAAGCAAAGCAGTAATCCATAATTTTCCCTAAAAATTCTAATCGAAAGCAGTAAACCAAAATTTTGAAAGTGAAAATGTGAAAAAAAATGGGTATAGAGCTCCTCTAAAAAACCAGAGAAAAGAAACATTTTTGGGGGAGAAGGCAGGTTAAAATGGGAAATTATCAGCCAAACGGACATTTGGCCGAACAAAAGTTAAAATTTTTAACTTCTCCATCAGCCGAAAAGCACTTCTCAGATGGTGAAAAAATTTTGAAACGATGGCTGTTCTTCCTTTTTAAGAGAAAAGCACTTTTTTTTGCAAAAGCCCGTTTAAAAAGCAGAGGAGAACGGGGCCTAAAAAGTACAAAGGTCCACATACATTGCTGCAGGTACAGTATTGACGATTTCTGAATAATACTGTTATTATGCAATGTTGCATTATTTAATGTACTCTATTTTATAGGTGTTTCACAAGATCATCCCAAGTTGGATTCAGCTATGTTAGCTAGCTTGATACTGCCCACGGTGAAAGCAGATCCCAGGACTTCAGTGCCGGTGTTAATTGCCAATATCCGTAGCCAAATGGGGTACATGCCCTCTTACCGCAAGGCTTGGATAGCTAAGCCAAAGGCGTTGGAGAAGATGCATAGTGGGTGGGACGCCTCATATAATGAAATATGGCAGTGGTGTCAAGTGCTAGAGAGATACGTCTCAGGTGCCATCACAGACCTTGAAACGGAACATGCGTACTGCAACGGTCGATTGCTACGTGGATGCCAAGTGTTCAAACGCCTGTTTTGGACCTTTAAGCAATGCCGAGACGTATTTCCATACTACAAGCCATTGGTACAAATTGACAGTACCTTTATGTTTGGTTGGTATACTCATCGGCTATTGCTTGCAATGGCACAGGATGGAGGAGAGAGAATTCTTCTAATTGCATTTGCAATAACACCGAGGGAGTCGTCTGATGACTAGGATTTCTTTCTTTTTAGGTTAAGGAGGCATGTGTGCCCCCAACTTGATATCTGTGTTATTTCAGATCAGGGTGCCGGTATACTAGCTGCATTTGATCGACAAGGAAGCTTATGGCAGCGCACACACCATTGATATTACCTAAGATACGTTGCTTTCAACTACTACAGGCAATATCCATCTAAGAGCGAACGACGTCAAGTGACCAACATGGGTATTTAGCTCTATCTGTGTTCTTTCGTTTGTCAATTTGAATTAGTTGTAAATGAAGAAGTGGTATATAATATTCGCTATGAACTTATATTGGTAGGGTATGAAATAAATAAAAATTGTTTCTACGAGATGTTGGCAAATTTACGTTTAATTAACGGAGAAGGCGCGGACTACCTTTGCAACATACGTTTCGAATAGTGGGCACAAGCATACGACGACGGCCTACGATATGGTCATATGACCTTAAACCTGGCTGAATGCATAAATTCTGTTTTAAAAGGAATGCGCCATCTACCGATAGCATCGGTTGTGCGAGAGACATATTTTCATTTGGCGGCGTTATTTCCAAAGCGAGTAGCAAGTTATGTAGACCAGATGCAAGGAGGCCATGTATGGTGCAGTAAGGTAGTTCAAGAAATTAACGAGGCCAATGCGCGGGCGAACACCATGCACACAGTATGTCACGATCGAGACAACTTATAGTTTCGCGTGATAGAGTTTGACAGATCGCACCAAGGTATTGTTGGCGGGCAATATCATGTACACTTGCGAAATAGGACTTGCAACTGTGGGATGTTTGATGCACTTCGTTATCCATGCGTTCATGTTATTGCAACTGGTCAGAATCTTCGTCTGGACCCGATGAGCAATGTGGACGAAGTGTACAAATTAGAAAACATGTACAATGTCTGTAAACACGTTTTCCTACCGGTCCCAGATGAACGTAAGTGGCTGCTCGTATCTCTTGCTCCTTTTAAGCTGTTACCGGATAGAGAATTGCGTCGCAAACTAAAGGGTCGACCTTGCTCGACTAGAATACGTAACAATATGGATATCCGAAAAACAGCCAGTCAACAGAAGTTGTGGGGATGGTGTAGGAATCCAGGCCATACAAGTCGATCATGCCCTAATCGCAATAGTTGAATGTAATTGTAAACAAATTATATTTTTTCAATTATTAATTGATAATTGTATTAATTTTTAGTAAAATTATCAAATTATTAATTGTTAGTACCAGTCAAAAATTTTTTTCAATTATAACGTTATGTGAATGTTTAGGGTTTAGGATTTTTAATTTAAGGGTTAGGGTTTTTAAGTTTAGGGTTAGTGTTAGAGTTTTTAAGTTAAGGGTTTAGGGTTTGTCAATAAAACTATGCATTTAATGATAAATTATAAATTTATAAATTTTTAATAAATTAGTTTATGTTTTTAAGTAATAACTCAAAAAAATTTCTATTTTATTACATCAAATAATGTCAAAATATTCAAAATATTTGTATAAATAAATTAAAATACAAATCAATCTTTGTGCCCACCGAATTCAGTGCCACATGGCGGCCGTCGATGGTTACGCGCTGGATTCCTCCTTTGTTCACTTCTGGCGGCGGTTGTGGTTTCTTCGGCGGGGATTCTGGTTCTTCCGATAGAGCATCTGGTTGTCGGAGTTGGGACGATGAGCCACCATGATAGAATAGTGAATGTGGAGGTGTTTGCATCACCAACGGCGACGGTGTTTGAAACCCATACGGTGGTGAAGATTGGTAAAAGGAAGAGCTCCACGTATCTAATACATATAAACAAGTCCGAGTACCATAGAACCACAACAAGTGCTAAGTGTAACAACTCGATGATTGCATTTACTTTTTTCTATCTTATAGCATCATCCTAAAGCAAGATTAATTGGGGAAACATCTCCATTCTTAAATCCTAATATCAATTCCAATCCCGGGCTTGTATTAAAATGCATTGCGGGGTACAAACAAGTGCATTTTGTTCAAGTAATTATCTAATCACAATGCACAAATTCTCAATGAATATCAATGACTTAAACCAAATAAAAGGTCCCAAACTTGGTCTATTATGTTCATTAACATCATAAAAAAATCATCAATTACATCCTAATAACAATTTCAATTCCAAAATTGACTAAAGAAGCTTTGCAGGATATGAAAACACAAGTGCATTTCCATTCAAGTAACTTGTTGTGTTGTAATCACAAAGTTCAAATGAAAACCATAACTTGAACCCATAAAAAATTCAACTTAGTCTATTGTATTCATTAACATCAACATAAAAACATCAATTACTTCCTAATAACAATTCCAACCCCAAAGTTCAATTAAAAAGCATTGCAGGATACACAAATGCAAATGCATTTCCATTCAACTAATAATAGTGTTTTAATCACAAAGCTCCAAATGAAAACCATGACTTAAACCTATTATAGATTACAAACTTAGTCCATATGCTCACCATATGCTCACTAACATGAACATTAAAAAAACAATTCTAAAATAAATAACAGGTAAGTTCCTCCTTAAAATGCAAAGATTAAATAGTCACTTATATCCAATTTATAAAACATTGTGACATAGCAAAGGTAAAGAGCAACCTATAACCAAGAAAATAAAGCTGAACCAGCGTAACAGGAAATGGAGCTGAACCGGTCCATTGGCTCCAACCTGCCATAGGATTCGAAAAAGGAAACATATAAGGGTTAGGATACATAAAAGGGCTAGGAAACGCACTTGGCATCATCTGAAAAGGCTGTGTCGTGGGTATCATCGGTTGAACTACTGGGTCAGGTGACTGTGTCGGTACCCTCGTTGGGCCTGGTGATTAAATGGCCGCTGATGATGGGCCGGGTGAATGTCTGGGCCTCATTGAGGGGCCAGCGCCGTCGTCTTTTTGTCTTGGATTTAAAGGCCCGCGTCTTTCCCTTTGGACACGTAATTGTCGCTGCCTCTCCTCTGCCGACAGTAAATACGGCTTGCCATGGATCCTAAACCATGGCATGTAGTCCAGTAGGTACGCTAACTCCGGAACGATGATTGGTTCTATAGTAGGTATATACTCATACCGATCTTCCCACATTTCGATGTAGTGGGACCAGAATCTCGGCCAATCCGTATGCAGTTGCCGTAAGTCGATTTTGTGGTGATCATCAAACACCTCAGGTGCCACGGGAATCGGTTGTCTACATTCAAATTGCCGTAACACTCTGTCTGACAGGTGCATCTCCACGGTCGCATAGCTGATCAACGCGACTTTTGCATGCCAAGCGTTTGGATTTTGTAAGAACTCATCCGAAATTATTTCCCGAATTACCGGATCCTCGTATGGTGTCCATTGAAACTATATGAACATGATAGAAATATTAGTTATATACACAATACACAATACTAAATACCAATCGACTAGCGAATGATGGAAATATCAATTTTATTTAATACTTACATGTGCTTCCGACTGTTGGTCAGCGCGCTTTGCTGACGTGCACACAAATTGCGCTTTCTTGGACGCGCTTTGTTGCCACGTTAGCAAAGCGCGCTGACATGGCCACAATTTGCTAACACGTTCCCTGACTTCTCGGTGACGTGGACGCGATTTAGGGGAAATGACCCATTTCGGTAAATAATAAAATACCAGGCCTATTTTGGTAAATTTAAAAAAAATGGCTTTTTTGATATTTTACCCTAAATCATATTCGCACAATAATAAAAAAATAATATAACTACATCAACCCGATTATTTCCCCGAAAAGAAATATACATACTTCAACATGTTTTTAAATCTTATAACAAAAAAAATATATATTTAAAAATAACCCAATTATTTACCCTAAATAGTGTTTCATTGAGATTTAAATCTCTCACACTAAAAAAATCATGACTTTCTAATTTTTTTAAAAAACAATTCATCTTTATTCATAAAAACAACGTCAGGAATTTCAATATTTTCAAGTAAAAGCTATAAAATAAAAAAACGATTGAATTTATTTAAAAATTATATTGATGTTATGAATTTTTGGACCATTTTAGCAATAAAGGCCCAGTTCCAATTTTATTTATAGAAATGGGACACTTTTTTCATTATTTATTGGAATGGACCGAGTACACCAAAACGCGTCCACGTAGGAGCGTTTTAGGGGGAAATTCCAGCAAAACGCGACCTTAAGGGAGCGATTTTGCCATGTCAGTATAAAATAGGATGACGTGGACGCGCTTTGCTGACGTGGCAAAATCGCTCCATCAGGGACGCATTTTAGCCCGTGTTTTTGACTCCCAGCGGTCATTTAAAATTTTGACCGTTGGGGGGTCCAACGATAAAAAAATAATATAAAAACCCCATTTCCTATTTTTTCACACAAACATTTCTTCCAAAATTCTCAAAAAAGCTCTCAAATTTCTCCCTAAATTTCTCAAAGCTCTCTTTAATTAATTATTTCCTTTAAATTTTTTCTTCTAAATTAGTATCATTTTTTTTACAATTTCAAAAATATTTGATCGTGTTAGCAATGACATAAGAATTAATTCGTCTCGATCATAAACATATCTCGGTCAAAAAAATGAAAATGGTAAGGGTTAATTTCAATTTTTAAATATTATTTAATATTTTTTTTCATTTATGCAATTTTAATTAATTTTTATTTTATAATTTTTATAACAGCCAGTAGATCGGGTGTTACAATGTTATATTCGTAATATGTCTGATCCTCCATCACCGTTGATAAAAAATTACTTGAGGGAAGCGGGTTTTTGGCATGTGGTCAATATAGGCCGGGGGTGCAAGTTGGACTCGAAACTAATCAGTGCGTTCATAGAGAGGTGGAGACCCGAGACGCACAAATTCCATCTTCCATGCGAAGAATGTATCATCACTTTGGAGGATGTGCAGTTACAATTGGATTGTCGGTGGTTGGGTCCGTACTCACCGGGCCCGTTCAATCAGCTGATTAGGGAGCCATATGCTACGATCTTTTGGGTGCAATTTTGAATAATATTTACGGAGGTCGGATCGAAATGAGATGGTTATGAGACACATTCCAGGAGCTGAGGAATGATTCGACTGAACTAGAAAGATACGATATGCTCGGGCACACATTCTTCAGATATTGGAGGTTATCTGATTCGGACTTGTCATAAAACCTCGTACATCAAAGGTGACTACTAAAACTTGTTGATTTTAGAGTAGCTGACGAACTTAATTGGAGGTCTGTCGTGTTGGCAACATTGTACTGGGAGATGTGCGAGGTGATGAAACCAAATAAAGCTAAAATCGGAGGTTGCTTATCACATTACAATTATGGGCTCAATTTTGCTTTCCATTTTTACGTTCTCGGAACCATCCATATACATTCTCACTCATAACGAGGTAAAATTTGTATTAGATTTTACAATTATTACATAGATTTAAAATATGATTTTATGCTAAAAATTTATTTAATTAGTTGGAACCATTCGACGAGTTATGTTGGAATACCTATCGCTCTTGAAGATATACAGTTTGCATTAAACCAACGATCGGAAGCGCATGTAAGTATTAAATAAGAAATATATACATAACATAGTTGTTTCATATTTAGTATTCAGTATTATGTATATAACTAATATTTTTATCACATTCATACAGTTTTTATGGACACCATATGAGGATCCGACAATTCAGGCAGTAATTCTGGATGAATTCTTTCAAAATCCTAACATTTCGCATGTTAAGGTCCCATTGGTCAACTATGCTACTATCGAGATGCACCAGACGGATAGAGTGTTGTGGCAATTTAGATTTTGACAACCGATTTTCGTGACACCTAAGGTGCTCGATGATGAGCATAAAATCGACTTACGACAATTGAATTGATTCTCTCACTGCCATCTTGTACCACATCTAGCAATTTTCGATGGGTATATCTACCATACATAAAGGTACCGTTAATTTGTACTAATCGCTTATAGTACACAAATACGTCCCAACATTGTTTAAAGTTCTAAAATAGACACTTGACATCCACGGAACAAGCAGTCATTGTAGTACGCAGGGCCCATTTCAAGGTCTATTATGCAACCTGGGATGTACCTCTCCAGCACCTGACACCACTGCCACACATCATTATATGAAGCGTCCCACCCACTATGTACATTTTCCAACGCCTTCTGCTTAGCTATCCATGCCTTTCGGTAAGAGGGCGTGTACCTCAATTGGCTACGAATATTGGCAATTAAGACCGACACAGAAGTCCTAAGATCCACCTTCACCAACGGTAGTATTAAGCTAGCTATTATATTTGAATCCATCTTGGGAGGATCTTGTGAAACACCTGTCAACGAAATACGTTAAATAATGCAATATTAAGTAATAACAATATTATTCAAAAACCCTAAACACCAGTGATACTGTACCGGTAACACAGGTATGTGGACCTTTGTACTTTTTTTTATCTCCCACAAGCCTGTATTTTTCCTAACTGAAGCCATGATTTTCCATGAACATGTACCATTTTACACTGCACACTTGGCCTCGAGGTTCTCAGATTTAGATTTAACCACGTGGTAATTAACCCCGTTCATGATGCTATGTTGTTTCAATGCACCAAGAAAACTATCCTTACTAGAAAAATCCTTACCAACTTCCAATTCACCCAAATCCAATGATGAACTTGTACAGTCATGCCTTTTGTGTGGTAGATCTAGAAACTCTAATGCATCATATGCCGATAAATTGATATTATACAAGTGGGTTGGAGGCGAGTACGCCCTGAATTGCCAATCTTCTTCTTCTTCATATGTACCCCATTCACCATCTTCAAGTTCAGTTGGAATAGGCCCGGGTTCAAAAAATAATGCAACTTCTACACTATCGAGGCTGAGCTTTCAAAGTGGATCCACACCTGACTCATCATCCAACCTATTATCATTTACAACGTACGAGGTCCCCTCGTTGGTGGATGTCGTAAGGAGTATATCATCCCTTCTTGTGGACGTTTCGTAATGTCCCCAATCAGATGCAGATTGCCAACCACTAGAAGCTTATGTCATTTCCCAGTACGTATTTCCAGCATCGAATATTGACCCACCGAGGTACATGTCTCATCCACTAACCGAGTGTCGTATAGGAGTTGTGTATTCCATACTGCCATCAAGCACGGACGCTTTCGTGTTTTACCTCCCACTAACGGAGTATCGGTTTGGGGTCATGTATTCCACTCGAACAGCAGTAGATGTTGAAGTCGCAAATGCTTCATTTATCGATGAAAATTGTACAGATAACTCAAAGATAGAGTGATCCACTAGCGAGATAAGTTTGCACCATTGCCTTTAAGCTACAACCACCTTTGATATCAAATGAGTCATATGTCACGAGATCAACCGAAGCAAAAAATCGATACTTAATAAATGAAACTCTGATTGGCATTGTTCCGAAGATTTTGGGCCTAAGTCTTTTACGATGTTCTGTCAAATCTATGTTCTAGTTAAAAACCAGTCATGTTGTGTTCTCCGATGTCGATGTCACGGTGTCACGAACCTTACCATCATAGTAAATAACAACACTAATACGTTCACTCATCTTCAATTTCTATTCTGTTTAGCCTCTCTAATTTTTCTTGCTATAACTTATGCAACATGGGAATGAAATTTGGTTGATTTATAGCCTAAGACCAAGCAGGAACTACTGTAGAAAAAGAGCATCCACGTGGGAGATTTTTTCAGTAATTTCATTGACAGTGTATCCTGCTTGAAGCGTTTTTGACACTATTTTTTAGAACCATTTTCTCAAAATTATTTTTTCAGGAACTACTTTAGAAAAAGAGTGTCAACATGGGAGCTTTTTTCAAAAATTTTGCTGACAATGCATCCTGCATGAAACGTTTTTGACATTATTGCATGCTGCTTGAAGCGTTTTTGACATTATCTTTTTAGGACCATCTTCTCAAAATTAATTTTTCTGAAACTACTGTAGAAAAGAAACAAAATCCTTCTTGTCAATATAATTTTTTCTAAACCCTTAACCTAAACCCTTTTACAAAAACCTTAAAAGCTAAATACATAAATTATTTTTTAAACTAAACCCTAATTTAATTAATTTTCTTAAAAACTCTAAACCCTAATTTAATTAATTTATTTAAAACCCTTAAAACCTAATTTAATTAATTTTTTTGAAAAACTCTAAACCATGATTTATTTTTTAAAATTCTTAAACATTAAATAAATAAACCGTAAATTATTTTAAAAAAACAATAACACTACAACCTTAAAACCCTAAACCCACAAACCCTAGGCATTAAACATGCAAATAGCCCTAACACTATAAAAACATGGGCTAAAGCGTGTCCCTGAAGGAGCGATTTTACCACGCCAGTGCGTTTTGTGCTGACATGGCAAAATCGCTCCCTTAGGGACGCGTTTTGCTAGAATTTTCCCCTAAAATACTCCTATCTAGACGCGTTTTGGTGTTTTCGACCCATTCCGGTAAATAATGAAAAACGAGGCTCATTTTTTAAATAAAGTTGAAAATGGGCTTTTATTGGTAAAATTGTCAATTTTTTGCCAACTTAAAACGAGAGATTTAAGTTTAATCGCTGTGGTGTAATTACCTATTTTAAAAAAAGTTTTGACAGTTAAAAATAAAAAGCAAAATGTTACTGATGGAAGAAAAAAAGGGGAAAAAGTAATATTATCGAAACCATTTTTTTTGTGAAAAGGGTCGACTTTGATTTTGAAAACGAAAACGAACACGAGAGTCGCCACCAATCCTTTTTATTTAGGTGTGATTGGATCACCTCATAATTTAATCATTTTAATAAAAGTTTAAATTTACTAAAATGATAATTTTTGGCCTACAAAATCTAGAAAATGAGTTTGGGAGTCGGTTACGCACGAGGAAGGATTAGCACTCTCGATACGCCCAAAATTGGTACCTAGTTGATTAATTAATGCCTTAATGTCAAAAATTGAAAATTCGGAAAGAATTTAAAATACAATTCCTCTTTATTAATGTTAAATTTTTAAGAAAAAACGCTTGAATATATTGAATCGAATGTCAAAGACCCTCTCGTCTTGAGATAACAAATGTCACGTCCCGTAAGTTAGGACATGGTATTTTGGAACCCTAGAGAACAAGCTTGCCTTTAGAAATTTTGATTTAAAATGGCTTGTATTTTAATTTTAAAGGCATATTCGGTTGTTTGGGTTCAATGAGAAATTCGAAACCCCGCAAGTTGGGGTACGACTTTCTCGAAGCTCCAAATACGGAATATTGCCTTCATTTTCAAAATTTTCTTTTTTGCGAATTTGGGTAAAAGTTAATGTAATATTTAAAAATGATGTAAGATAGATGACAAAATATTATAATAGTAACGCAATTACAAAGACAAACACAAAATTAATAATCAAGTTGCAGTAAATAAATAAGGCAATAAAACGGAGAATGCATGATTAAAATAATAGCAAACTTGACATGGAAATGTTTTCCTTTTTTTAAAAAAATGCAACAATAGCATGTGAAAGTTATAATAAAATAATAGAAAAATGCATATTTAAAAGATTGCAAATACTCCATATTTTTATGGGTCGAAAGTTGAAGAATTAATAATAAATAAATGAATAAATATGTGAATAAATATAAAATGGAAACTTGTGGGTAAAGGGTGGAAATAGATTGATGAAAGGCTAAATTAAAATTGATAACGAAATTTAAGGACTAAATTTAAACTAGGATGAAATTAAACGGATAAAATTATAAAAAAAAAGTGAACTGGGGATTAAATTGAAAATGCGCGGAAGGAGAGAAGACCGAATGGGAAATTACTCCCTTTCCAAAAAAGCGCCACTTCATAAGGGACCAAACTGGAAACGAGCGAAAAAGCGGAAGGATCCGCCGCGCAAATAGCCCAAACGTTAAAAACACGCGGATCCCCCAGGAGCGGGTAGGGTCACGGGCGGGCTGGTGTCTAAACGACGCCGTTTAGCGTCTGGGAGGTTTTATCCAAAACGGTGCCGTTTTGGTAAGCTATATAAACCCCAATTTTTACCAAAAATTTCATTTTACCCATCATTTTTTAAAAAAAAATTCAAAAGCCTTTCAAAGTCTCTCCCCTTTTTCTTAGTTCTCCCACTCTGGCCCTAGACCCGGCCAATGGCTGCCGCACCGATCACCGGCCACTGGCGACGACGCCGCCGTTCATGGTGGCCAGAAAATTCAAAAAAACGCCCTTTGTGCTCCTCTTTCTGAGCAAAGCCTTGATTTGGGGTTAAAATAGTCCAATAGGCCCTCCAAAGCTCAAAAAAATGAAGAAAAGAGGAAAAAAGATGACCCTTCGGCACCCCGTCACCGCGGATGGGGTTTACAGCGAGTCCTCCGTCTCAGCCACCCTCAAGGCCGGAGAAGCCTCCGACTGTGGCGTTAAAGGTAAAGGATTTCACTCTTTATTTTTTTAATATTATTTATTTATTTTCGAAATAAAAAAAAAAGATATATATAAAAAAGGCACCTTGATTTTCTTATATTTCAAAATTCTTCTTTCTTTGTATTCAGAAATAGAGTGCGTGTAAAAAGATTACAAAGATAATATTCGGGCTTTTATAGCCGATTTGAACAACCCTTAGTTCCTATTTTTTTTTTCTGCTTGGTTCTTCTGTTGTTGCGTATTTATTTGTTTTGGAGGTGGTAGCAGAGGGCATCAGACGCGTGAGGGAGCCTATGCGCATGCGACGGTGGCAGCGTGCTGACGTAGGAGGAGCGATAGCATTGGGGGCTAGGGTTTCTTTTTTTTTTTTTCTTTTTTTTAAAAATGTGTTTAGGCTATTGGGCTTATCGAGCCATTAGGGCTTTTCTGATTTGGGCATATTGGGCCATATTGTAAATGGATTGTTATTATTTTTTTGGGGTTTATTTCTTTTTATTTTGGGTTTTAGGCCCAAGCCAAAATTGGCCTATTATAAATATTATATGAAAATTATTTTTAATTTGATTTTTTAATTTATATGAAAATTATTTTTAATAACCAATTTGTAATATCACATAATATTATACTAATTATTGTATTAATATCTTAATTGGTATTTCCATAAAATAATATTATATATTAATATGAACATTTAACTTATAAAATATTTATAAATCTAATAATTTTAAACGTTCGGTTACATTGTGATAACATGTTAATTTGCATGACTTTTTGTGTTTGATTCACTAAATTTTTTAATTGATCCCTGCTGAATTAGTGCTTTTATGTTTTAATCTTGTCAGGGATGCAATTGGGATGCTAATAGTCAAAAACAAGTAGAAAAGGACCAGATTGAAACACAATCAATAAAGTGAGGCCGAATCAAAATGTGGAAAAGGCCAATGACTCATTAGATTCTTTTGACTTTGTAAAAGCCAAAAATAGAAAAAAAATTTAAATTTTATTTATTTTTAATTATATGTTGAAGTGGTTAAAGCCAAAATTAGTAAATATTTTGTATATAAATAGGGTTTTAATGTACTTAGGAAAGACATATTTAATTTTACATTTTGATTTTCATTTGGAATTAAAGAGGAATTATTCTTTTTTTTTCTTCCAATTTGGGCGTGAGCATTCTGTTGCTTCTATTTCATTTCTTTGTTCTTTCAGAATTCGTTTAATTGCCTTTCAAGTCATTTCCTTTTCCAATTTCCTCCATTATCATCAAATCACTTTCCATAACCTACAAGCATGACTAAATTCATGTTTCATTAAATTCCATCTTAGCTTTAGGCCAATGTTCTTTCCGATCGGGAATTGTGAGATACGTATCCAAACTAAAGATCTTTCCAATCGGTATTCACATTTTTCCTAAGTGTCGGGATTGACAACTCATCCCTTAAAGTTAACTCGATTTTAAGTCAAAAAGTGCACATTGGGTTGGAGTCGTGTTTGCTGATAGTCGGAGAAACGAGTCTGTAACACCCTTAACCCTTATCCGTTGCCGAAAGAGGGTTATGAAGCATTACCAGACTTTTCCGATCAAATACGAATATTTCGTATCATTTTACATACATATTAGAAATTAATCATAATCACTCATTTTGTCTCTTATATAAGCCATTGAGGCCCAAAATACACGTTAGAAATGAATCGGGGCTAAACCAGCAAATTAGGGAATTTTTCGTAAAATTTTAAAATTTTTCTTAGGTGCAGGGGATACACGCCTGTGTGGCTAGGCCGTGTGAGCATTCGATGTGAGGCACACGGCCGTGTCCCAGCCCATGTCCATACCCATGTAACTCTCTGACTTGGGTCACATGACCAAGCCAACGCCCGTATGCTAGGTCGTGTGAAAATACTTGGGCATTTTGCTTCTCAAATTTAAGGATGTAGGGGACACACGGCCAGACCACACGCTTATGTTCTAGGCCATGTGTCATACACTGCTGAGACACACTCCCGTGTGGATAAAAATAGGTCATTTTAAGGCCACATTTCTCACCCATTTTTAAATTAACCTGTACACAACATTTTGATACATCAATACATCTGAAACAAGCAATCAAAACAAGCCAAAATCATGTTTTAAGCACAACATAACTTCACATGTACTCAAACACTTAAACTTACCTATTTAATTTATCTCATTGATTTATTAAAATTTACTACTAATTACTTACACACAAGCATATATCATTGTCATCCACATTTCAATTTGCTTCATTTCCAAACTAACACACACATATATATAAGTTGATTATTTAAACAAAACTTCACTCCTAACATTTATACAAACCAAGCTTTAGTCAAATTCATACCAACCCTATACATGCCATATAAATCATAGTATACGTTGCAAAAATACTAGAATAAGTTGAATAGTGTGGCTTGATGTGTTGATCCGATCTCGCGACCTCACAATAATCTACAAGAACATTAAACAACATAAGTAAGCTTAATGAAGCTTAGTAAGTTCGATAGGTTAAACATAAATCTTACTGAACCTACTGTAACACACCAATTAAATAAATTCATTCAACGAAAATTCCCTGTCATGTAACACCCTAAATCATATCCGTCGCCGAATTAGGGTTAGGAAGTATTACTGGGCATGGCAAGACTAAAACAAACATTTACTATTTATAATTCAATCTTATCAATACACATACACTTTAGGTTTGAAACAACATAATGCAATTTAAAAATCATAACACACAAATAATTATAATAAAAACAATTCATTTAATCATCTAAAGCTCAAATAGAATTCACCACTTAATAATTTATACTTTTAAATTTTAAAGATGTCAATGTCTATTATTTACTCACATATTCGAAATAACTAATGTGCAACGAAAACTATGTTACAAACACTCAATACATATATAATTCAAATATGATAATATAATTCCATCAATATTGGCATCTGCTTCTTAAATATATGTACAAACATATTTTTATTATTATTTTAAATCATCGAATATCATACCATTTTATACCCCAAATGATAGTTCAATAATACAAATAATCTTCAGCGTTAATCGAATAATAAATATAATCACTAAGAACACTTTATGCTTAATAATAATACACCAACTTTTGGTATATTTAATAAAACCTAATATAAGGCTTAATAACTAACAACATAAGTAACATTTCTCAATTTTTACTTTAAAATTTTCAAGAACCAAATCCTGCATATTTTCCCTTCACATGCATGCGCAAATATGAATACAATTAAGCTATTTCCAAATTCCATATTTCATTTCCATACAAAACTAGACAGTACATATTCGATTTTTTTTGTATATAAATCATTAATCCATTATATATATATTTATACTAAGCCATAAATCATAATCAATACACATTTGAATATATATATTCATTTACTCTATCAACAAGCTGAAAGTAATTAGTCACCTACATTTACAAGCATACTTAAATTTATAAATTATCTCCTATATTCACTTAACTACTAAATCCAATCAAAACATATATAACATTTACATATTTAATACATAACCTAGACACTTAACTTAATATTACTTATCTTAATGAATATAACAAACTTACTTACTTCAACCACATAAATGCCGAAACACTTGAATGAAATCACCATGCACACATATATATACATTACAATACTAATCATAATATACTAATCCATGATCAGAGTATGCTTCAACCATAATTCAGCCCAAACCCGAACACAAACAAGAAAATTAAGCCATTTTCGCATGGCTCAATATTACATAATCCAAAATCAAGCATTTTAGCTACACTATACATGCCATAAGTTCGAATTCAAAATTAACAAAATATCGAGAGGAGTCGATAGTGTGATAATCTTCTCTGACGATCCCCGAGCTCGTAATCAACTTTCAAAAATCTATGAAATGAAGAGAAACATACACACAGTAAGCTATTTAAGCTTAGTAAGTCATAAGCAAAAATATAACTATCAACAATTGCATATTAACATTTTATTTCCAAGGCCGAATATGCATAATATCAAATTCAATTTATTATTTACTACCAATTCATACTTGAACCTCATATACATATACCTTATGGCTGAACATAATCAATCATATACATATATATATATATATATTCAAGTAGGTTAGCACATAGTTCATAGTCAAAATAAAAACTTTTATCAATTCAAATAACCATCATACCTTATTTCCATGTAACCAAATAACTAACACATACCTGAACCTGTAATTTGATTTCACATTCTGTCTTTACTTCACATTTTCCCGTTGAACCATTCGAAATTAAAAAGGATACGCGGATTGTCGGAAACTCGTACAATGCCAACGTCCTAGACATGGTCTTACATGTAATCACATATTGATGCCATTGTCCCAGACAGGGTCTTACACTCAAACACAAGTCGATGCCAACGTCCCAGACGTGGTCTTACACGATAACGCATATCGAAAATCCTATGTCATGACATATGTATCCTATCTATTCCTAAGGTTTGTATGGGACTTTCAGACAATGTATCTCGATCGAATCGAACTCGAAATATCGTTCCTTTGCTCAATATACATTCGGCCATACACCATTATATTCACAAAAATTCCATTCATCATGTAACATATATATATTGCCAAATTTAACGACATTTATGTGCTTATAGACTTACCTCGGATATCGTCGACTGCTAAATCGGCTACTCTACTACTTTTGTCTTTCCTCGATCCAAATCCGATTTCTTTAATTCTTGATCTAAACATATTTAAATTAAACTTATTTAAACTCCATTCTATTCAATTTAGCCTAAAAACACATGAATGGTTAAATTACAATTTTGCCCCTAACATTTTACACTTTTTACAATTTAGTCCAATTTATACAAAAACATGAAATATTCCAAATTAATTACACTATAGTTTAGAATAATATTCCTTAGTCTCATATAGGTCCTTGCATGTCTTTTATTTCACATTTTAGTCCCTCAATTTAACATTTTCTTACTAATTAACCCAAAATAATCAAATTCATCAAAAATTCAAAAACAAACATTATAATCTATCACATATCTTTCATATTTCATCAACAACTATCACCAAGCTCAAGTATTCATCAATGGCATATCTCAAAATCACCAACAAATTCTAAAATTAAAGCATGGGCTAGATAGAACATGATGAATACTTGAGCTCAAGTATTCATCAATGGCATATCTCAAAATCACAAAAACGTAAAATTTATCAAAAACCAAAGTAAAACATACCTTGAATTAAGATAAATGGTGACCGAATGTGTCAAAGCTCCTAATCCTTTCAATTTTCTAAGTTTTGGCATTCAAAGATGAAGAAAATGGCTTTTAATTTGTTTTATTATAACATATATTACATTATTATTAGTTTACTATTTTAACCTTAAATAATTAAATTATAAAACATATAATTTAAGGGCAATGTTGATCATTGCCGCCCACTATCATTTAAATGGCCTAATTGCCATATAAAGCCCCCATTTTTAAAAGACAACAATAATTAAGTGCTTTTATAATTAACCACTAAATTTTTATTTTACGCAATTAAGTCATTTTTTTTAATTTAAGCACTCAAACAGTAAAATTAATTCATGAAACTTTCACACATGTAAATTCACACATAATAAACATAGAAAATAATATGAAAATATTTTTTAGACTCGGATTTGTGATCCCGAAACTACTATTCCGTGTAGGGTCAAAATCGGGCTGTTACAACTCTCCCCCTTAGGGATTTTCGTCCCCGAAAATCTTACTGATGAATAGGTTTGGATAACGTTCTTTCATTATATCTTCCGACTCCCAAGTTGCTTCTTCAACTCCGTGTTTATGCCAAAGTACTTTGACTAACGAAATTTTCTTATTTCGTAATTCTTTAATCTCACGAGCCAGAATGCTAATCGGTTATTCTTCATATGACATATCAAAATTAATTTCAATCTCAGTCGGACTAATCACATGCGAAGGATCGGATCTGTATCTACGAAGCATCCAAACATGGAATACATTGTGAATCTTTTCTAACTCAGAGGGCAACAACAATTTATAAGCAACCGGCCCGATACACTCTATAATCTCATATGGTTCAATAAATCTCAGACTTAATTTGTCTTTGCGACCAAATCTGAATATTTTCTTCCACGGTGAGATTTTCAAAAACACTTTTTCGCCGATCTGAAATTCTATATCCTTTCTTTTCAAGTCCGCATAAGATTTTTGACGATTCGATGCTGATTTCAAACTATCCCAAATCACTTTCACTTTCTGTTCAGTCTCTTTAATCAAATCGACCCCGTGTATCTTATTTTCACTGAGCTCGGTCCAATACAATGGTGTATGATATTTACGACCGTAGAAAGCCCCGTAAGGTGCCATTTTGATACTAGATTGAAAGTTATTATTATATGCAAATTCAATCCAAGGTAAGTATTGTTCCCACGTCCCTTCAAACTCGAGAATGCAACATCTCAACATATCCTCAAGTATCTAAATGATTAGCTCAGATTGACCATCTGTTTACGGATGGAAAGCTGTGCTAAAATGTAGTTTCGTACCTAAAGCATCTTGTAGTTTCTTCCAAAACCGCAATGTGGACCTCGAGTCTCTGTCCGAAACAATAGAAATAGGCACAACATGCAACTTCACAATTTGAGAAACATACAATTCAGCAAGTTTATCAAGCGAGAAATCTGTGCGTATCGGAATAAAGTGTGTCAATTTTGTCAACCTATCAACAATAACCCAGATTCATCTTTCTTGTTCGGTGTCAACGGTAAACCAGATACAAAATCCATCGTGACTCGGTCCCATTTTCACTCTGGAATCATAATAGGCTGAAGTAATCTAGACGGTACTTGATGCTCGGCTTTAACTTGCTGACAAATTAAACATTTCAAAAGAAAGTCAGAAATGTCTCGTTTCATACCGTGCCACCAATAGTGCTGCTTCAGATCGTTATACATTTTCGTGCTGCCAGGATGAATACAAAATTGACTATTATGAGCTTCATTCAAAATCATCTGAATGAACTTTGAATTTCTCGGAACACGTAATCAGTTTCTGAATCTCAAACAATCCTCAGAATCAACTAGAAACTCTGAATCAACATTTTAGTCACACTGAGCTCGTTTTGCAATTAAATCATCATCGAATTTTTGAGCTTCACAAATCTGTTAAACAAATAAAGATTTTGCTTTTAACTCAGCTATTATTGCACCATTGTCAGACATAGCTCAATACGCTTTCATTGCACGCAAAGCAAACAATGAGTTTTGACTTAAGGCATCAGCAACAACATTAGTCTTTCCCAGATGATAGTCAATCACAAGCTTGTAATCTTTTAGCAATTCTAACCATCGACGCTGTCTCAAATTCAGATCTTTCCGAGTCATCAAATACTTCAGGCTTTTGTGATCGGAATAAACATGATATTTTTGGCCAAACAAATAGTGGCGCCATATTTTCAATGCAAACACATTAGCGGCCAATTCCAGATCGTGCGTCGGATAGTTCTTTTCGTGCGACTTTAACTGTCTCGAGGCATAGGCTACAACTTTGCCTTCCTGCATCAAAACACAACCCAAACCATTTAAAGATGCATCACTATAGATAACAAACTCTTTACCTGATTCTAGCCGAACTAATACTGGAGCTTCGGTCAAAAGAACTTTCAACTGATCGAAACTTTTCTGGCACTTTTTTGACTAGTCAAACTTAACATCTTTCTGTAGTAACTTTGTCATCGGGATCATAATTATAGAGAACTCTTTCATGAACCGTCTATAATAACCAGCAAGTCCCAGAAAAATTCAAACTTCCGAAACATTTCTCGGAGGTTTCCAAACTAGTATAGCCGAAATCTTACCCAAATCAACCGGAATACCTGATGCTGATATAACATGTCCCAAGAAACTGACTTCGCGTAACCAAAACTCACATTTACTTAATTTTGCATACAACGGTTTATCTCACAAAGTCTGTAACATGAGTCTCAAATGTTCGGCATGCTCTGCCTCATCACGGGAGTAGATCAGAATGCCATCTATGAAAACTACCACAAACCGATCCAGATATTGTCTAAAGATCTAATTCATCAAATCCATGAAAACAACAGGTGCATTAGTAAGTCCAAAAGACATAACCAGAAACTCATAATGTCCGTACCTCATTCGGAAAGCAGTCTTTGGCACATCAGAGTCTTTAACCCGCAACTGATAGTAGCCTGATCTCAGATCTATCTTCGAAAACATAGTAGCCCCTTTCAACTGACCGAATAAATCATCAATCCGTGGTAACGGATACTTTTTCTTTATTGTCACCTTATTTAGCTGCCGGTAATTAATGCACATTCTTATCGTTCCGTCTTTCTTTCTCACAAATAGAATTGGTGCACCCCAAGGAGAGAAACTCAGTCGTGCGAAACCTTTATCAGTCAACTCTTGCAACTGTGCTTTCAATTCTTTTAATTCGGTCGGTGTCATACGATACGGAGTTATCGAAATTAGAGTCGTCCTCGGTACTAACTCAATACCAAACTCTACTTCTTGAATAGGTGGTAAACCCGGCAATTCTTCGGGAAACACATCTGAATACTCACACACAGCTGGCACGGATTCAATCTTCTTTTCGGTCACCTTATTATCAAGAACATAAGCAAGATAAGCATCACAACCTTTTCTTACATACTTCTGAGCCAACATCAAGGATATCACTGCTGGTAAATCATTCAGATCATTAGATTCAATCTGAATAATCTCATCATTCTAACTTCGTAGATCAATAGTTTTCCGTTTGCAGTTCACAATAGTATCATACAAAGTTAACCAATCTATACCCAGAATTATATCAAACTCATCGAATGGTAACAACATCAAATCAGCCAAAAAGCATGAATCTCGAATCATCAAAGGACAATTCTTGCACACTTTTTCAACCAAAACACACTAGCCCAGAGGGTTCGATACTTTAATTACAAATTCAGTAGACTCAATAGGCAAAGTCTTACTGAATACTAAAGTCACACACATAACAATGAGTCGAACCAGGATCAATCAACGTAACAACACTAGTATCATAAAGAGTGAAAATACCAGTAATGACGTCGTGGGATGACACCTCCTCACGTGCTCGAATGGCATAAGCTCTGGCAGGTGCGCGAGCCTCAGATCTAACAGATGTATCTTTAATACCTCTTTGACTGCCACTCACATTACCCGCTTTCCTGGGTGGTCTACCCCGAGCTGCTGTGTTGCTCGAACTTGTATTCTGAGCTAAATTCTGATCCGCAAACTCTGAGCACTCCCAAATAAAATGATCTTTCGATCCACATTTAAAACAAGCTCGATCATGAAATTTGCAACTGTCGAAATGACGTTTACCACAATGTTCACACTCGGTTGATTTGATCTGACATTACCCTCACTAGCTACTGAGGTAGCTCTCGAGCTTACAGATGGTCTATCTCGATCCCGTCGTGAATACCCTGCAGTAGCCTTTGAACGGTTAGTATCATCTTGAAACTTCTTCGATGTCGTCTGAAATGACTTACTGAATGATCTTTTACGTAAGTCTCTAGCTTCAGAGTCAGCTTTTCTTTTCTCTTTCATAAGCTCTTCGACTTTGCAAGCTCGCTCAACAAGTACCACGAACTCTTTTATCTCAAGTATGCCAACTAACAATTTAATGTCTTCATTCAGTCCATCTTCAAATCTTTATACATTATAGCTTCGGTCGAAATACACTCTCGGGCATACCGACTGAGTCTCACAAATTTTCTTTCATATTCTGTTACTAACCTCTGACCCTGTTTCAATTCAAAAAATTCCTTGCGTTTCTACTCAATGAATCTCTGGCTGATGTATTTCTTATAGAACTCAGTCTGAAAGAATTCCCAGGTCACTCGCTCTTTCGGTACTACCGATACTAGTGTATTCCACCAGTGATATGCAGTGTCCCGTAACAAAGATATGGCACATTTTAAACACTCATCAGGCTTGCAAGATAACTCATCAAACACTAGAATAATATTATCGAGCTAAAACTCAGCTCGCTCAGCATCATCATCATCAGTGGCTCTGAACTCTTCAGCCCCATGTTTTCGGATTTTATCAACAGGAGGCTTAAGCAATCTCAACAGATCACTCATTGAGGTATAGCAGGTATCGGAGATGGATTAGTCGGGGGTAGAGGTTGTTGTGCAGCCAGATTAGCCCGGATATATTGAGAAAACCAGTCGTTCATCATTTGGTAAAAAGCTTGTTTAGCCTCTCCCTCCTGGTTACTCGAGGTCGGTCTAGAATCTACCGGCTCTGTCCCTTGTACGAGAGCAGGCGCTATACTCTCAACATCATCAGCTACGACTCGATCGTGATCCATTGCTATATAAAAACACATTTTTAGATGTCAGAAGTCATCACACTATCTCAGTATAAAATACGACATGTATAGTTAGACTTATACGCGCTATGTTAGTCTTAAAATCGACTAAACCGTAGCTCTGATACCAATCAAATGTAACACCCTAATTCATATCCGTCGTCAAATTAGGGTTAGAAAGTATTACTGGGCATGGCAAGACTAAAACAGACATTTACTATTTATAATTCAATCTTATCAATACACATACAATTTAAGTTTGAAACAACATAATGCAATTTAAAAATCATAACACACACAAATAATAATAATACAAATAATTTAAGGGCAATGTTGATCATTGCAACCCACTATCATCTAAATGGCCTAATTGCCATATAAAGCCCCCATTTTTAAAAGACAACAATAATTAAGTGCTTTTATAATTAACCACTAAATTTTTATTTTACGCAATTAAGTCATTTTTTAATTTAAGCACTCAAACAGTAAAATTAATTCATGAAACTTTCACACATATAAATCACACATAATAAAAACAGAAAATAATATTAAAATATTTTTTAGACTCGGATTTGTGGTCCCAAAACCACTGTTCCGTGTAGGGTCAAAATCAGGCTATTACATTTCAACCATAACTTCAATCGATGAATATGCTTATTTCAAACCAACAACAACAACAATAATAATAAGTCTCTCAATTTCAATTTCATAAGTCACTTACCAAATCTTACCAAATCGGAGAACGGCTTACGGATATGAGTACATCATTTTTAGAAGCCCGAAGGCTGAACAGAAGCACATTTGTGCTCAACAGAAACCCATAAAAGTTAAACAGAAGCTCATAAAAGAGCTGAACGGAAACCCATAAGGGTTAAATGGAAGCTTATAAAAGAGCTGAACGGAAATTCATAAAGGTTAAACAGAAGCTCAAAAGAGCTGAACGGAAACTCATATGAGTTAAACAGAAGCTCGTGAGAGCTAAACGGAAAGTAAACACGAAAGTTCACAAAAAATGATGAACCTCGGTTTACTTGGGTAATTTTTCTTTCAATTCCTCTTTTGCTGTCTTTCACCACACAACGATTGTATTCAATCCCGAGTTCCATTTAAATCGGATATTCACTTCAAATTTATAATTTAACAACATTCCATTTTTCAACAATATACTAAATACATAATATCATTCAAAAATTCAGTATAATTATTAAGGTTTAACCATACGAACTTACCTGGGTTAATTTGTAAGATTTGTAGAAGTTCGAGAACTATTCTGTTAACTTTCCTTTTTCATGAGTATCTACGGGCTCTTGATCTAAAATATAAAATTACTCATTCATTAGCATATATTTTAGTTCTAATTCAATTCACAATTAATACCCATCAATTTTTTGAATTTACACAATTACCTCAACTTTTACAACTTTTGCAATTTAGTCCCTTAACTAATTAATCTACAAATGAACTAATTTTTCCCAATTGATAATTTATCTAAATATTCTAGGCCATCATACAACCCTTGATCAAACGAAAATTTAATACCAAACCCTAATTCTTTAATTCTTTACAATTTGGTCCTAAAATCAATACTCAACAAAATCATTTTTAAAATCATCATTTAACAAAATTAAAACTCTAAATTCATTTTATTTCATCAAAAACATCTGGTATTCATCAATGGTAATTTTTAAAATTCTCAATAAAATCAAAAACTAAGGTATTAGCTAGTTGGACTTAATTATAAAAGTCTTAAAAACACAAAAAGTACAAGAAAAAGGCAAGAATTAAACTTGCATGAAGCTAAAATATGAAAAACCAGCTTAAGGAGCTCTCCTATGGCTGTTTTTGGCTAAAGATTGATGAAGAAATGTCTAGAAAATTCTCTAATTGCTATTTTGTTTGTTTAATTTTACAAAATTTACAATTTTTCCCTCAATTTGTTTTATTTATTATTTCTCAATAGCATGCCGTCCAACCCTTTTACTTTAGGCTTAATTGCTCTTTAATTCCTTCCTTATTTATCTATCAAGCCATTTAATCACTATTCCTTTTAATTTAGTCCTTTTAATTAATTAACTATCAAAACGTTAAAATTTCCTAATGAAGCTTTAATTCTACCTTAATGACACTCCGTAAATATTTATAAAAATATTTACGGCTCGGTTTATAGAATCGATGTCTCAATTCCTCGTTTTCTAAACCATTTAACCTAATAAATCCTTATAAAACACAAATTACTAATTCAAAAATCTTTCTAAAATCACATTTAAATTGTAAATGCTAAATAATAAAATTTACGAGCTTACTCGTCAGATTTTGTGGTCTCGAACCACTGTTTCCGACACCATTGAAAATCACGCTGTTACAGAGTCAGTCGTGCTGTATTCGGATCTCTGAGAACAAATCAAAGAAGAAGTGATCGGGTTTAAATGACCCACGTGGTTGAGGCTGTTAATTCGATTTGGGTCCTTTAGAGCGTAAGGCTGTCGGAATCTTGAATTGGAAACACGTGTATCTCGATTAAATAATCGATAATGGTTGGTTTGCAGGTCGTACCGAGACCAGCTACGAGAAGAAGAATTGGTGGTTAGGACGTTCTTAACTGCGATAACCAGTTTATTATTTGGAGGAGAAAATTAATTTTCAAGGATCGATTCAAAAATTTGGAATCCACCGAGTCTAGGGCTAAGGCTTATTATCTTTGATTACAAAATTCAAATCTAATTTCCAATTTAATTTCTGATTTATTTAATTATTTATTTATGCTGTTTCAATTATTTAGTTTCTAAACATTTCAAAACTCCCCTAACTTGTTTATTTATTTTCAACACGTCTGTTTGGAGTCATGGGCACGACTATAGCCATGACTATCGACACGACAGAAATTTTGATCACAAGTTAAACGCGAAAGTTGACTATAAGACCAATCCCTGTGGACTCGACCCTACTACCACTCTTTACTACTATTTAGAGTTATTTTGTAGGAATTATTTTTGGTGGTTTCGACGCCCATCACATTGATTTTCACTTTAATCTTGATGTACTTTATTTACACAAATTATATTGAGTTTTAAATATAAAAAAAATTATATATGCACAAATGACTTATGCATCGCATGGAAATACAAGCTAATTGAAGGACTATTAGAACACCATTCCTTTGAACTTGATTGACATAATTTACAAAATAAAAAAGAAAACCAGTTAATAGTTATTCATTTAATATCAACATTATTGAATTAGAAAGATAGGAAAAAAAGATATAACCAATTAGTATCACGACTTAATTGAACCGTAAACCTTAACTTAATTGATGAAATTATAAAAAAATAAATATAATTAGGCATTAACATTGAAATAGGGATATATGTCTTTTATAATATAATATAATTATATTTTAAGTTAATTATATAATTTGGTACCTTAATTTGACACTTTTTTAATATGATATCTGTGTTATTTTTTAGTTTAATTTGATACCTGTATTTGACAAAAGTTATATAATTTGGTATTCAAAGATAACAATGTTAATTTTTTAGTGTTTAATTCAGGCTTTAGAGTTGATTTGATAAAAAAAATCATAATTAATTAATAATATTAACAATTAACATTCATCAAATCAACTTAAAACTCAAATAAATCACATTCATTGGATTGTAGACAAATTATATGCAGAATTAAACAAATTCACAATTAACACTAAATTTATTCTATTAACAAAATCATAAAAAATTAAAACATAAAAATATTAGAAATTAATTTTCATAAAATCAACCATAAAACCCGAATTAAATACTAAAAAGTTAACATCGTTACCTTAGGTACAAAATATATAACTTTTGTCAAATATAGGAACCCGATTAGACCAAAAAACAACACATGTACCACAATAGAAGAAAAAAAGTGTCAAACTTAGGTACCAAATTATAGTCAATCCTCTTTATAATAGCTACCCGCTATATCAGCATTTCGCTATAGCAGTCAAGTTTCTAAAAGATGTTTTATTTTAACCCTTTATAACAACTTTTCACTTATAACATCCATAGTTGTGAATTACATTATTTATTAAATTAGTTCTCTATAACAACATATTATCTAAATTTTTTAAGTAAATTTATAATTATTTCATGTAAGCAAGCCCATCAATTGTCATTTATTAAATAAAAATGATCTTATTTAAAATATTATTTCAATAGATGATTAAATTTCACGTGAAGAAATTTATTAATCATATTTTATTAAAGAAAAATAATTTACAATGAGTGTAATTAAAGATATCAATCTAATATACTATTAAGTTCCCTAATTAAATATTCTACAATGAATTTAGAACATCATAAACTTCTAAATTGATACTTGAATTTAGCGGCTCATGATAAATTAATTAATTTAATTTGATAACTCATTGATTAATTAAACTTATTAGATTTATGAACTTTATAATTAATTATGTGAAAGAATGTAAAATAAAATTTCATAAAAGTAATAATATATGCACCTATTTACATCTTTTAATTTTGTTGGTTTGCTTCTCACTTACTTTCACTTTTTGAACATAATTTTCACTTTCTTTATTTGATGAACATTCATGATATAAATTCTATGGTAAGCTTACAACGATTCTCTCTCTATAGCAACATGTCGTTATAGTTGTATAATAGTCACCTCTCTATAGCAGACAAAATCTGAGCAGACAAATAGAGCATTATAGAGAGGGTTGACTATATATATTAAGCCCATATTCTTAAAACTACTTTTTCTATGAAGAAAACTACTTATTTTAGTAAAGAACTATTGTTAACTATCAACAAGTGTTAGGTGTAGTGGTAAGGCACATTACACTCATAAGGGAAGATGCAAGTTTAAACCTTAGAGATAACATTGTTGGGAGGGGTGACCCCAAACTTGAAACAATAAAACAACCATGGATAATACCAAAAAAAAGTAAATATCTAAATTTACTCGTAAAACTTTTTAAAACTATTATTTTCCCTATTTGTGAGTGGTAGGGGTATAGATAAGGGGGTCGATAGTGGCTTTGGTCCTAAAAAATCGTAAAGATGTCTTTTAGTCCATTTGAAATTTATGAAAGCACAGGTTAATATAATGGTAAGTGTTAACAATTCAGTTTAACAAAAGGGGTATAACCAAATTAGTGCCTAAGGTGGTGGGCACCCCTTACACCACCAAATGGTAAACAATAAAAAAAAATAGAAAAAGGTTGTTTATATAGTTCGATTTCCCTACGTTTGTGGAGCCTAGCTTAGAGATAAATATCCACTCTCTTCAACAATTATATAAATGAACCTACTCAACCACACACCGTGATAATTTCCCTCACACTTGTATTTTGAAAACTCGATACTCTCACCACCAAATTCACTCATTATGAATTCAACAAGTAAAATTGCAACATAAATGTTTTACTATCAAAATGCACTCATACTATAAGGTTCCTTACTTAGAACAAATTAAGTGCTCAACTCTTTCCGTACATAAACCTGTACAAGTCTCTCATTATATAAAATTTATCAAGACTTGCTTACATAAGAAGATTTATCACAATTCCTATAAAACATCCACTATATAAGCTAAATACAATATAATAATGAACAAGATAAACAAGGACTCTTAGCAACCAAGTTTTTAGTGAATCAATTCAATCCAACTTCATTGATTCAAGGGATTAGAAAATGGTAAATATTATCCCATCCAATCACCAATATATGATTCCCCAAATTATATGATCTTCCATAATGAGTTAGATATCGTCCATATAATCAATGTGACCCAAATAATTAATTCAATAAATTGTCAATACTTTAAATATGAAAATTGTCTTCATACAAATTTAGTGGGATAGGAGAGTAAACACTCCCTCTAATACCGAATTAATAGTTTCATAGTTTTCAACTGAAATTTAATAGGACAAAAAGGAGAAAAGAACGAAAATTCATAATGTTGCAAAACATGCATGGAATTCACGTTGTCTGTTTTCCTTGAGAAAATGTAAAACTAATTTCTAATTTTTCGAAAATTTGGAATTACCCCTAAAACCAAACTTTATAAGTAAAAGATATTTTGGGTAATTGGAAGATAATAGAAAAGCCCAAAACAATAAATTCTTATCCATTTCCTTAGGTCATCCCAAGTGTAAATCGACCAACATCAATTATTGCATTTGCTTCCCACTAATATGAGTCCAATTCTTGAATTCTATATGTTATTACAAATTAATATACTTACATCATTTGTTAAATGTTTTACTTTTATCTTATTTTTCCTCTAAAATAAAATAATTTCTTTTATATTTTAAAATTTAGTAAAAAGCTATTTTTAAATATAATTTTAATTTTTAAATAAAAATATGAAAAGTAGAAAAATATGGTAAAAGAAAGAATTGGAAAACTGAAAAGCATGTAGGGAGAGAGAGAAAAATAATGTGGATTTTTGTTATTAGTATCCCGGACAATATATTTTAATTTAATTATTTTTATTCTTTGTAATTTTTAAATAGGTAAATTACTTCACAAGTTACTCTAATATAACGTTGTTCTTGTTTTGGTAACTTTAAATTGATCACTGTTGTTAAAAAATTCGTGACATTTTTTTCTTTACTTTTGATTAAAGTTAATAATTTCTCTATAATTAATTCAAAACACGTTTTTTAATTTATTTACAAATTGCAACATACGAACCACTAATCTTTTATCAATCTCCATCCCCTACTTCCATCACTACAGCAGCAGTGTAAAGTGGTTATTAAGGTGCAAGGGCGGGGGAGTGAGGAGCGAGGAGCGAGGAAAAGATTATTTACCGGTGGTGAGTAGCTCCAAAACAATTGTACGAGTTACTTAGCATATGAAACAGATTTTATGGTCAAAATGGAGAAAAAATTATAGAAATTAAGCAAAAAGAAACTAGTAAAATCAAGCATTTAATTTGGTTTTTTAAACATGATTTCTTGAGGAATTTAGTACTAAACTTAAATTTGTTCATGAGAAGTTTGGAATAAAGAGAAGTCTTTTTTAGGACTGAAACAGTATTAGTCTGCAATAATAAATTCAACCAAATTTGGTTCTTTATTTGCCAAAAGACAGAAAAAAAAAATTAATGAAAAATATCCCGATCTCCTTATTCTGTCGTACTTGCACCATAAAGAATCACCTTATACAAGAGGATGGGTGGTAATGAGAATCGGTGATTTTTATAGTAGGTGTTGGACGGTGATAAGGATTGGTAGTTCTTATGTTGCAAGTAAATAAAAAAAAAAGTGTTTTGGACTAGTTATATAGAGCTCCCCAACTTTAGTCTAAAGTAAAAAAATGCCACGTCAACAATCCGTTAGTGGATTAATGAAATTTTTACGACAGTAACCAATTCGAGCAATTATTTTAACTAGAGTGACTAAATTAACAAAATAAAAATTAAAGTGACCAAAATATGAACGACGCTATTTTAGAGTGACCTATGATGTAATTTACCTTTTTTAAAATTTAAAAATTCAATCCTACCAAACAAATCAAATTCATTAAATTAAAATTTGATATTTCTAAAATCTGAAGGGGCAAATATATAAATATGTGTAATTTCATATTAATTTATTATTTTCACATAATACTAAAAAAAAATCTTATTTTTATTTAACTTAAAATTAGAATTAAAATGGTATAAAAATTAAAAACAAATACTTAAAAATGGAAAGAGAAGTTAAAAAAGAAAAAGCAAGTTAAGTATTGTCACATGGAGAATTCACAGGATTCATTGAACCTTTTCCATCAAATTTATTATTGTGTTGTTATCCTAACGTTAAAATAAAAGTTGCAGTAGGATTTAAGTGAGCTCCAAATTGTGGCTAAAATGCATGACATTTTCGGATATATTATTTTACTGCTTGAATGCACGTTTATATGATCTGATTGTAATTTTGTTCCTTAATCAATAAAACAATGGTTCATGGAAATATTACATATTAATCCTTAAAACTATAACAATATATATATAGATGGATCTAAGCCCTAAGCATCTCCAAGTCTCACGTAACATTAAGGAACCTATTCTGTCATAGGATTAGATTTTTAGTTTGACAAATTGCGTTACCTTAGGTGATTTTTTAGGTTCAAATCTTGCCTAAATCAACTTATTCTTGAGAGTTAAAAATTTTTACAAAAATTCTCTAAGACACTAAGTGTTTAAGTAAATGCTCTCGATAGTAATCAATTACCATGAAGGATTACAATCGAGTCCATACAACTGGGGGAAGGTCTCTAGTTATAGTTGAACTCTCCCAAAACCAACGGTATAGATTGAGTTACACCGACGGTCAAGATTAAAATCTATCTACAATTAAGAGCCCTAAGAGATTTAAACTCTATACAACTTTATTCATTTAGGGTTTACACTATTTACTATGATAACTCCAGTTTTACTGGAGTGGGTCACCAATGCTTTAAGTAAATGGGTTTCTCCATGGGTTCCACGAATCAAGTCAATTCAAGCGGGTCAAATGAACCCCATTTTGTAAGTTGACGTCTATAAGATGCTTTGTGCGCAATGATCACGAGTTTTGATCTGTAACCCGTAACATTTGAATGAATAATGATCATATGTTGTATCATACATACCGTGTTCCAAGTCGTTAGATGAAATTTTATTATTTATTTTTATTATTATTTTGCTTTTCACTTTTATGTTTTCTTTTTAAATATTGGAAAGTAAAAACGTATATGTGTTTACATTAAAAAAATGCAATAATAAAAAAATATTATTTTCTGTACATTATTGGAGAAAAATTCGAACTAAATGTTACAATCCTCTAATTTCATGTCTAAGTTTCTAATTTTATTTATTATTATCTTGAGATGATTTTTTATATGTATAATTGTATTGTGTGCCTATCAAATACTTTCTGTTTTAAATATATATACTCAAATAATTTATAAAAATATGTGTGACAAAATTAAATACAGTAAAAAACAAATATATTTATATTTTAAAATAAGTCCTATAGGTGCTGGGATGCCAGCTCAAAGCCTGAGGAATCCATTGAAGCATTTTTTAAAGAGCATATATAGCAATACCAACAGCAGTAGAATCCATTGAAGCCATATATAATATTACACTTTGTTAAAAGAAATATTGGCTTGACTTTGAGCTGAGAAAATGCGTTTAAAAAGTAGTAGCAACTGTCTGTGATATAAGACATTTTCTAGATTAGATCAAAGAAATCATGATTTCATTTGTGAAAGCAAAAGTCTTTTAACATTTAATAAAAGATAAGTTTGAAAACAGCGTAGCATATTAACAGACCAACGGCCCAATGATACAATGGTCTCCCATTGTCTATTCGGTGCCTGTCTTCTTCTTCAACTTGCACTCATCCACTTCCCTATAAGAACCTCTCAATCTCTATTCTCCCACCCAAAACTTCAATCCTAATTTGCTACTCTATCCTCAATTTCCTTTGAAAAAAACCAGCACTTTCTCCTTTTTTTTCCTAAGAAAAAGAAAATTTACATTTGACTCGTCAGATCATGGAACTCATACCTGGTCTTCCCAATGATATAGCCCTTCAGTGTTTAGTTCGTGTCCCTTACAACAAATTCTCCAATATTTCATCAACTTGTAAAGACTGGAAGGTCGAAATTCATTCGCCTCCGTTTTTCCGTCAACGAAAAGCCGCTGGGTGTACTAAACATGTCATGCTGATGACCCAAAGCCGAGTCAACCCGAATCAAAATTCGGGTCTGAAATGCCATGCCATGCCTGTTTATCGGATCGTGCTTTGCGAGCCTGACACCGGTGACTGGTGTGAGCTGCCACCGGTTCCTGGGAGTTCCGATGTGTTGCCGATGTTTTGTCAAGTTGTTGGAGTGGGGTTAAACCTTGTGGTGATGGGCGGGTTGGATCCAGGCACTTTTGATGTCCGAAACGACGTCTATGTTTACAATTTTTTATCGGCCACTTGGCGGCGTGGGGCTGACATGCCGGGCGTAAGGAGGATCTTCTTTGGATGCGCATCAGATTCGGATCGGATGGTGTATGTCGCCGGTGGACACGACGAGGAGAAAAACGCATTGAGATCAGCAATGGCGTATGATGTGGCAGCCAACAAGTGGGTCACATTGCCTGACATGGAAAGAGAGCGTGACGAATGCAAGGGGATCTTCCACCTGGGAAAGTTCCATGTCATCGGCGGATATTGTACAGACAGGCAAGGCCGATTCGGAAGCAGCGCCGAGCATTTCGAGGTTGCCACATGGAAGTGGAGCCCAGTGGAAGAGAACTTCTTAAGACAGGGCATGTCTCCCAGAACTTGCGTGGCAACTGATGGAACATTATACATGTGTAGAGGGGGTGATGTGGCAAGACTCGAAGCTGGTACATGGAAAGCAGTAGCTGAGCTGCCAGCTGAAGTATACAATACAGCTCATATAGCCGCATGGGAAGACAAACTGTTGGTGATTGGTTCACAAGGCTTCGGTCAGCCCCACACCGCTTATGTGTTAAATTTGAGAAATTACATGTGGACAGGAATGGACGTGGGAGATGAATACTCGGGTCATGTTCAATCCGGTTGCTATTTAGAGTTGTAAATGAAGTGTAAAATAGTTGGGTTGCTTGTTTTTCCAACGGGGTCATTGACCGTATTGTACATACATATGAAACACTAGAGCTTTTTTTAATTTGTCCTTTCCCCTTTCCCAAGTGTCAATTTCATTGTAAATGGGAGTTTTGATGGGTCAAGTGTGGGTAAATAGGATAAGGTGATGAATATGAAAGTCATTTTCCCATCAGCACTGTTTTGGAGAAAAAGTGAAAAGGCGTCGAGAAGAAGTCGTCCCTGTTAACAGAATTGAAATAAGCGAAAATGAAATGAGATAAGATTAGAGAGGTAAACAAAAATTTTGGGAAATACGGCACCACCAACTTGGAAATGTCACTGTCTAGTGCATTGCTGCAGTGCCCATAAATGGGGGCAATCAAGCAGCAATATGAAAGCCCACTGCCCTGTGAAAGCCTGGTACATAGAACGTGTAATCCGCTCCGGTATTTCTTGTCACCTCGTTTTGCCCTTTAAAACAGGTCCAAAACTATGATCTGGAGCCACCGTTTTGCCAATATAATACGCATCTCGTGGGGAGGTGTATTCTGAGATGTATCAAGGCTAGAGAAATTTTTTGATAATGGGAGGTGATTTACAACATAATATTTTTGTCATAAATTAAGACGTTGTTAGTTATTATTAAAGAGAATTGATTTAGGGTTAGAATGTGTACCATATTAATTAAAAATTCTTTTAAAAATATATTTTATTGAATACTTAAAAAATGACTTTTTAAAATTATTTTAATATAATTTAAACTCTCTTTTTTTCTTGTATAGAATTCCATTTAATAACCTGATGGTCAAAGGTATTTATCGACTTAGGTGTGACCTAGGTTTGAATTGTACTAGTCGTAAAAAAAACTCTTTTCTAAATATGAAAATTTTAAATTTTAAAATAATAATGAATTATAATTTTTATAATAAAAAAAGTATGAAAATGATTTTATTTTGAAACGTTCTAAAAAGAAAAAAATATGGGAGAAAAAAAGTCTAATTAGTTCAGTTGTAAGGAGGACAGGTAACAAGGTTTTTATTTAGGAAGCTCGTAATAATTTATTTGGCACTCATCTTTATAAAAAAGATTATTTTAACTTTTTATTTATTTTTTTAGTCTTTAAATTGTATTTTTTTAATTTTATTAACGTTGAATATATATAAATAATACATTAATATTTAATCAATTTTTTAAAATTTAAAAATTATTGAAATATTGACATGTCATTTGCGTGGTAATCCATGTGTATGCCACATCAGTAAAATTAATAAATATTAATTTTTTCATCTATTTTAACAATGATTTGACAGAAAATATAGATTCAAAGGTTAAAAGAGAAAAATAAATAAATAAATAAATAGATCAGAACTAAAATTATTATTTTTTGTAAAATTTGATGACAAAAAAATAATTATGCCAAAATAATTCAAGACAATTAATTATGTTTTCATAATGAGAAAGACTTATGGAAGCAAGTTGCGTGGCATTTAGATTTTGAATTATCGCTTGCCGTGCTGAGTGCTTCTCAAACAGGAATAACGTGTTGCTGGGTTACTTACTCTGCATAATTTGACATTTATGATTTTTTACGAGTCATGAAAATGAAGTGAGAAAAATAGAAATGACAAGAAAAATTATAAAAGTGTCATTGTAGTCTATTATTATTATTTTATATAATAAATAGAAATATAAATAATTCATATTTTGAATTATTAAAACATATAATCGAATCAATAATCAAAACAGACGAAAGTAAAACTAAATTGATGCCTTCATTGGCTAATTTTCACCCTTTTTTGCTCATAACAACAACTCTTATGTGAAGTCTCCCTAAACTAGGTAATGATGGTTGAGGAGAGGAGTCCCTGCAATCCATAAGTGTTAAATTTGTAATGCATCTGGAGGGTTTCAAGAGAGGAGATAAGAAAATATGGGGGATGCAAAGCCCTGCAACACCTCTAAGAATTAAAGTTCATCATTACCTGAAGCAGCTTTCACTTCACCCAAGTTTAGTGCTCCCATCTCATCACCCCCCACTCTGTACTTGCAACCATGAATGATAGACAATAATCCCAACGTTTCCGTCAGGGCCAACCTTTTATATTTCCCTATATAAATGGGAGAGATATCCATACTAACCAAAGAAAACTATAACCCACTTTAAAAAAATATAAAAATAAATGTGTCACTTGTAATATGTTTACACCTCATCAATTACACCATTTCATTGGTTTTTTTTTCTTTTCATAGTACGATTTGATACAATCCTTTTTAGGTTAGGTACAATCCTTCTCTCACATATTACGGTATTTACTTAGAATATTTCTTTTTTTATTTAATTAAAATCATATTTGGTAATTGATGATTTTATATTATTTTAATTTTAATATTAAATTAAAATTACAAGATAAAGTTACTGTCTTTAAAAAGATAAATTAATTGAACCTCAACGTTTGACTTATTGATAATGGATGTTTACCGCATAATTTAATCCTTACGATGCAACCATAGACAAAATCCTTTAGGATTGCTCTTTCATATACTCATAAAGTAGGATAAAACAAAAGGGATATTCTACATGCAAATTGGTGATTTAATCTAGGAAGTGACCACAATTCATTACAATATGGATAATGGGAGTAGGGCCGATTTGCAAGGCGATCCGTATTGAACTATGGATTTCATGGATGTCTACATGTACATAAAAATCTAAATCACTCACTTATAAGTTGTCCGTTAAAAATTTAGGCAATAAATCAAGCAACAAAATTTGTTTAATCTCTCAAATGCACTCACAAAATACGTTCCTCAATGAACAGTACACTCAATACTTAATATAAAACTTATACAAATCTCTCAAATATATAAGAGTTTCGAGATTTACTAATATATTAGACCAATTACAATTCAATCCCTTATTAACAATAACTAAACAAGCAACTACCAATATAATAATAAAGACCAAGATAATTTGAACTATTAAAGATATGTCTTCAAATCTGTCTTGATCCAATCTCTATAATTCAAGCGGTCCAATTGCTTGACCTAATCTAATTCAATATTTAAGATCAGTTGTTTCAAATGGATTGATATTTAAAGATAAGTTTTTATACTTCCACAATATCAACATTATTTTACTATTCGAAAATTTTGTTTAAAAAATTGTCAACTTCAAATATGACAAGTTACAAAATATACTAACCACTACCATTGACACTTCGCATGCCATTTTGAAAACTCGCATCGACATTTTTGATATATATATTTTTAAAAATTGCTTGAATTGTGTTTTATTTATTCAATCAAGAAATTTAAATATTATTTTAATAAAATATATTAAATGCTCAACATTAGTAAATTATAAAGTTATTATATTTCAACTTATTAGAGCCAACTATGTTTTATATTATTGGAAGTGAAGGCAAAGCAGGTAACATTCCACAGGAAGAAGAATTTGCAATATTACCAAATATCTGCCATGAGCGACTACGATTTCGAGAAGCCTTTCTAGTACCTTGCAGGGTAAGAAGAACGTTGTTTTTTGCCCCTTTTTTTCCCTACTTGATGGCTGCCAGTGCCATGTTTATGCGCTAATTAATGTCTCTGAATCAAACAATTGGACCTGATTAGGGACAGGGTTCGAAAACGAGGAGCTCCATCCTCCATGTTCAACACAATGAAAAATGATGGAACAACATAATATTCACCAATAATCAATATTCAGAATGTTACAATGATGCAAGATTTTTTTTTTTAAACTAAAGTTGGGCTCATTTGTGCAAAGATAATACAATGCAAAATACACAGAGATAGAACATGCAAATGTCAAAAATAAACCTGGTATATGGTGGAATTAGTAGGAAAGACACAAGCAACAAAAATGTTAAACTACCCTGAAAGAAGGATAATCAAGCGTTCTATGTTTCTGGGCATTAGATATCACCACATATAGAAGAGAGGAATGACAGAAGGCAGGAAGCCTTTAGAATTAACCCCATCAGATGGAGAGGAGAAGAGAGCCTTGTAACCTTTGTCTCCAAACTCAAACAAGTCAGCCAAGTAATACATCCGGGAGACTCGAAATCCACAGAAAACATGAACATGGCTAACAATGTGGATGCTATGTTATGCAATTGTAGCTGTATACTGAGACGACTGAAGTTGGATAGCCCGATAAAAGCATTTCTTCCCTCTTACCCTGTCTTTCTCCATTGATATCTGAAAAGTTCACTCTTTTAAGATATCAGCAAACACCTCATTCTTAGAAAAAAAAAATGCCATCTCTCTGCATGGATCAGTCAAACTTGGTCAGTAAGCTGCAGCTGCTGCTGCATTTTCTTCTCTAAAGCATTCTCAAAGTTCCGACTTGACAATGATAAAATCTGATTCAGCAGTAATCTTACACCAGCCTTCTTTACAAGTGCAATTCTTGGTTTAATTCTCTCCTCCAAACTGTAGCCAAAATATTGAGGGAATTTAACAAGCTCTGACTTTGAATAGTCCATGGTTAAAAAGAAATCCCATTTTGGTATCAAGTTGTCTGCCAAGCTAAAAGTATATAACGCTCCATATCTTGAAATCATAGTCCCAATTTCCTCCAAGGTGTATCCTCTCTCAATAAAAAATTGTGTTACAGGCTTCAAATTTGCCTCGATGCTAAGACCAAAAGTCTGTGGACAACGTAATAGAAGAAGAGAAACATCAGCACCCAATGACCTGAAATACTTAGCTGTAGGGTGTAGCTTGTCCTCAACACTATAACTTATTATGGTCGGACACCGCGTTAAAACCTTACCAACATTTTCTGATGAAAGGCCCATTTCATAGAGGAAATCCACAGTAGTCTTAAACTTTTGCCTGCTGTAAGTGAGAAGTGCAGGAAACCTGTATATAACTTTTGCCCATTGTTTCTTATCAACACCCAAATCTTCTAAGAAAGTCATGGTGGGTATAAGATTTTCAGAGAGACTAATTCCACACAGTTGAGGCCTCTTACCTAGAATGATGGGAATATCAGACTTGGGTACACCAAGTTCAAGAAGGAACTCGACGACAGGTTTGATTTTCCCCTCCAGACTGTAGTAAGCAAAGGCCGGGAACCTGCGTGTGATTAACTTAATCTTCTCAAGATCCATGCCAAGCTCCATGAGGTAAACAACTTGAGGACGGAGCATCCCTGCAGGGCTTGTCTCAGTAACACGAGAGACGGCTTTTACCTGCTTGGAATCAGGGGCTGAATCAGGAGGAGATACCAGTGTTATAGGTTTATCCTTAATTGGTGGGTGGGGGAAACTTTCAACCACATCTGCCAACATACTTCCATGCTCTTCAAGGAGGGATTCAAGGTAAGGAATAAGAGCATCCCTGATCTCAAGTGTTGTGAGCTCTCTTCCTGAAATGTTAGAAGTTTTGCAGTTTTAAGTGGTTAGAGTTGATAATGGTGAATACTAATGCGGTGAAAGAGACGATAAAAACATTGCAATCGAACCTACGAGATACCGAGATTTATGAACAGAATGAAGTCTTGAGACAAGGTGATCAATGAAAAGTTCTGATTTATTGATGATTCTTGCAGCAACTGCGTTGCTCAGACCCTGCTTTTTGAAGAACAAAGTTAAAACAGCCTTGGCTTCTTCTTTTTCTGCTGCTATCAAGGTTGGAGGCACCGCTCTTAAGCTCAAAGATCCATCTAACTCTGAATCCACTCTTAATCTGAACATTGCAGCAAGTAAACCATGTCAGAAAAAAAACAGAACAAAATTTTATAACATTTATCTTTAAGAAAAGAGAGACTCAATCATCTCAATCTCAAACACTTAAACAAAATACAAAGAAAAGAAACAAGAGCCCATCTACAGGAACACCGAAAGGAACCGAATCTGCTTAGATTTTCAAGCAAGTACCTTGCATCTTTCTTCATCTTTGTTATTGTTTGGTCTTTAAGGCAGAAAAGGAAGCCATGGCTGGTTGCTCTCCGTGAGTTCTGGAATCCAAAATTTCCAAGCATAACAAGTAGATGAGAATTGAAGGATAAAGATTTTATCATTTTACATAAAATAAAAATGTTGGAATGAAACAATTTTAAGAGCAATTGTTGATGGGAAATTTGGTTGAAGGGAAAAGAATTATCGTGAATTGAAAATGGGGAAGAAAGTGATGATGGCTGGTGGGTTTTGGGATTTTGGTACGCAAGCGAGTTTGGGTATTTGGTAGGTTGTAATGGGTAAACTATAGTCAAGCTCATTAAACTATTAGTAAGTTTATGTTTTGGTCATTTAATTTTAAAAAAATTATAAAATAATCACTAAATTATTTGAAAGTTTTTATTTAAGTCGTTAGTCTGTTAACATGGTTGATGTATAATCCTTCTCAATTCATATTACCTACAATTAAAAGCTCTTCTTCCCTTAATTTTTTTTGATAAACTACAAAAATAACCATTTATGTATGGTTTAAATTATGTTTTGATCATTAAATTTTAATTTATTATGAAACGGTCACTAATGTTATTAGTTTGCTACATTTTGATCACTAAATCACATGAATTACCATTAAATTGTGAAGTGTAATTAGACATGAGTCCGGCCATTTGTCCAGGTCCGAAAATTTACCTGAAAAATGAGAAGTTTTGGGTAAAAATATATGCCTGAAAAAATAGGCTTAGATAAAAAAAATTGGGCCCATTTTCTAAATGTGTCAAGTGTTAGATAGGATTTTTTAGTCTAGGCTTAATCCTTAATCCGACCCAAATAAGTTGTTTTGTTGTTATTTCGCTATTATTTTGTTGTCATTTTGCTATTATATTACTACTATTTTGTTGTTATCATTTGTATATTGTATAACTATTGTTTTATTGTTAATTTCATTATTATTTTAGAAGCATTTGCTTGCTAAGTCACAACTATATTAATGTTATTTAAATATCAAAATTTTTTAATGTATTTTCAACTTGTTAAGAAACATTTATTTTAATATTTTTAGTGTATTTAATATATTATATTTTTTAAAAATTTATTTTTATGTAAAAATAATCTTAAAAAAATAATACAAATTTAAAAATAATCTTAAAAAAATAATACAAGTGAGTCGGGTCGAATTAAGCTTAAATTTAATATTTTTAATCTAAATCAAACTTGAACAGATTTTAAAATTCATTTTTTAAATTGAGCGGAATCCAAACTTAAAAAATGTACCTCAAAATTTACATCCACCTAATCCATCCGCGGGTTTAAGTGTAATCTATATCAATGCCAGGTAAGTGAAAAAGGTCAAACAAGCGAAGGTTTTAGATGTTTTTTTTCTCTCCATTCATTTCACCTTTTCCTCTAAACCAAAATAAAATATTTCTTCACCACTGACGCTATCCTACCTTAGGCCCGGTTCTAAGGGTGGGTTTGGATGAGCGATTGAGTGCGGTGTGGTGCGTTTAGCTTATTTTTTGTCTCACGCTACAGTATCGCTACAGTATCTAATCTCACCGCCACCGCTGTTTTTACACTAACCGCAGGTAAACGCACCGCCCATCCAAACTCACCCTAAGAGTCATTTAGAGATGCAGTCGTTTGGGGTCAAAGTTAAAAAGGAGTTTAAAATGTTATTTTTTAATTTTTAAAGGGTTTAAAATTTTTTTAACTTTTAAAAGTAAAAAAAGATACCAACTTTTAATGGTCCTAAAAAAACATTTTTTTAAGTTTGAAATTATTTTTACCAATTTTTAAGCAATGTAAATACCTTTTTTCTCCTTTTTTAAAGAATCTAAAACCCGTTTTATTATTTTATGTCAACAACAGGCCTGCTTTGTTTGCACTATCCCACCGTCGTCGAATGTTACTTCGGTCCTTTAAAAGCATTGCCACTCGGTGCTTCTAACGCTACGGATGGTTTCAAAGCATTGCTTCTCAGCGTTTTCCTGTCAAAGTACTGGTGAATAAATAGTGAAAAGTTCTCTGATGTTGCTTCCAAATGGGAATGTTTCAAAATAGTGAAACAAATAGGAATCAATTCTCGTAGTACTTGTTTTTGGGTGGATTTTTCTGATGATTTTCCATTTCCCTTGGAGCTCATTGGACCATGGTTCCAAAGCCGGTTTTGTCTTAACAACTGGTGTTAACTAAAACACACTCTTTTCTCTCTCTATATATATTTGTGTAGTTTCTATTGCTTCCGCTGATGATGTTTTAAAGGGAGTTTTCTTTATGGATTATTATCTTTTGAAGCTATGGGTTATTATCTTCTACTTTGGTTATTTGGTGATGTTTCTCTTAATTTTCGAAAGGAAAATCTTGCAATTCAATTGCTGGAAAAGTTTGTTTACAGACAAAAGCTATTGACATTCATGTGATTTTCTATGCAACCAAACAACTACTAGATAGTTTGAAAGAGAAAGAGGCATATTGGATACAAAGATTTCGCGTCACAAGTATACGGTGCCAGGCTTAACTAAAACAAACACTTTTAATTCCTCTCTATTACTTCGATCTCATTTCTACAGATATTATTAGTTAATTTTGTTTATTACTTATCACCCGGAAAAGGAGGCTTCATGTTGAAGAAGGGAAAAGGTTAGAGAAAAATGCAGGGCAAAGTCATTGCAATCTATTCTACCATTTATCCAACACCATGCCCTAAACCATGGGATGGTGTCGACGACGGCGTGGCGTCGACGGCGGGATAGCGTTGGTGGCTGTTTAGGGTTCATAGAAGAAAGATTTTATTTCTAGTTTGAAGAAGAGGAAACAAAACAGAAGGGTCTAGAAGCATTTGAACTTTTTTGGCTTAGATTACATGTCGGCATTTAACAGTAATATTTGTTTCACGTGAGATTTCGGTCATGCCCTTAACAAAGATTAGTGATTTAGTCACCATTTCGTAATAAATTAAAATGCAGGACCAAAACCCAATTTCGATAAATTATTTTTGTAGTTCATCTTAGCATATTTAATGAAATAATGCTGGATATTACGAATTTATAAATTAAAATTTAAAATAATTTTTTCTTTAATTTTTGATATTGATCCATTAAATTATTACTTGAAATTCGTTACTTAGACTTTTCTTTTTAAAATTTTAACAACTTAATAAATTAAATAAAGATTTTTGAATAGTTAATTGATTATTTTGTAATTTTTTAAGGTTTTGTGATTAAAACGTAAATTTATTAATAATTTAATGACATTGGATGTAATTCATTCATATTTTGTTGTTGGATTGGATTTTTGATTTTTTTATTGCATTATATTAATTTGTTATTGTAGTTATATTGATTTTTTACTGTAGTTATTAATTTTTGTATGGTTAATTAAAAATTAAATTTTTAATAAAGCATTTCTATATATTTTCCATCTTAAAAATATGTGAATTTTATTTTCGTTTAAAATTACTAATTATTATTTTATTTTCATTGTTTTAATGTTCTCCATATCGGCCTGTTTTGACATATGTGGTTTGTAACTTTCAAGAACGGAGTTTAGTTGAAGCAGCATTGTGAGATTTTTGAAGTCCCAAATTCTTTGTTCTAAACAACCTTAAGGACTTAGATATATAATACTTCAAATTGTGAACAAAAATACTTACTCAACAATGAACCAAAACACTCATTTTAACTCACTCAATATACAATTCAAAAGGGTCATGCAACAATTTTTAAAAGATGCGTCCAAACAAATCTAAATGTAATCTCAAAATCCAAATTCCCTTTTTTTTAAATTCTCATACCAAAAGAATATATTTCGCCATTGTTTGATGTTCAAAACTAATAAAAGAATGAGAGTGATCCAAGACTAGATGATGTTATTTGCTTCTCATGCACTTGGTGAGAACCTCTACAAATCTCTTGTACATGTGCCGTTTCAGATACTTCCTTTCTACCATTTTCCTTCCTTCCATCCCCATTTGCTTCCTAGCATTCGGGTTTTTTAGTAAAAACCGGAGATTCTCAGCAAGAACTCGTGTTCCTGGATGCCCCATAGGGTGCAAAAGCCCTGACACATTGTGTTCTACTATTTCTTTTGTGCCTCCACCATCAGTTCCTAAAACCTGCTACCAGGTCACATACATTTTCAATATATATATATACACATACTTATCTGTCTATTTGTACATATACACATATCCGCTTCCAAATCCGGGCAGTGGCAAAAAAAGGGTGCTAGCTTTTCAATTTCCACCAGAAAAATAAACAAGAAAACCAGGCAACTCAATTTTTTATGCAATCAACTGAAGATTTAAATCACCTCTTTTAAGGGACAATTAGATTAGTTCCATGCAAGTCATAGGCACTATAAAATCATGCTTGTCAAAAGGAATATTAATTTATCTATAGGTTAATGAGTAAATCTTCTCAAAAAAATTTAGCCATTGTTGGGTCTAACTTCAACATTTGATCTTAAAATGGGAAATTTCAGGAATATATTTCAATATATGAGATATCTGATTCATATGATAGTATAGAGGCAGCTTAGTTCATGATGATGTGGTCAAGTGATAAAATAAAATCTAGACTAATCCACGTGTAAGCACTTGCACTTACAAGTATACATGTATAGTGAAAATTGCATAATGTATGCACACATGTAACGACAACAGAACTTCATTGCTAGGATGAAACACAGCCCAGTAAATCATGGGATTTTATGATTAATGCATAGCAGGTGATATTCCTAGAGGACATGATATCACAAGCTTAAGCGATATAGCATCCAAAAACAGCTATCACACACAGACAAAAACAAATCAGAAACATAAAAGATGTCTTACCGGAAGACCAAATGCCATTGCTTCAACTGTCACTCTCCCAAATGTTTCTCCTAGTCCCTATAATAAAATCCAGATATCATAACATATTTTCCATTTAATTCAAAAATAATAATAAAATTAAGAAATGAGTATCAGCTAAGTTCAATGCAATTTGAATACGAATTTAGATTCATAATAACCAGAATTAGATGTTTTAATCATGCCAGTATGCAATATATTGTTTTTTAAAGAGTTAACCAATCGATTGAAATCACTTAGCTGTTCTCATCAGCGACTCAGCAACAAATTCATCAATACATCAACAGCAAAAATAATGTTTATGGAACTTAAGTGCTTTAGCAATGTGTTGATCAGGATTCAGGATAAGGCAAATAAATGAATCTATTAAAAGGAAAAACAAGAAATAAGCACAATTCATATGGAATAATACTAGAAAAGACATTAATTACATGGAAGATAGAGTTATATAATAATAATATGAAAGGACTGCTTATATGCAAAAAATTCTGTCTGGAACCTACAAAGTTAACAAATATTAGAATTCAAATCTACTATACAACGTAGAAGAAATAAGAGCAATTCAATTAAAAACTAAAACATAAGCAATCAGTTACCTGGGAGTTCATGACATAAACATCTGCTGCTGAATATAGTGAGGCCACACGTGTAGTTGCAGGAGTCCAAAGTACAGACTCTGACAATTTTGCATGCTGAGACAAAAAACTTAGAATTTCTTTAACATAAGGTATCTTATTGCTCTTTGATCCAACAGAACCAATAAGAATTTTAAGTGCTTGTTCCTGTGCTACTTTGCTATCATATATCTTCCTTCTGTGAGTGCCGTTGATGCTGACAGCATTTGTGGTATTCACAGAGGTAAATAACCGCAAATTTGTAGAAGACACATCAAGATTTCTAGACTTTTGATGTAAACCTCTTAAATGATGCTTTACAGACAAGCTAGGCTGATCTTGCCGGATATCCAGTGATTTCTTAACTTCAGAACCAGTTTGCAAAGGATCTTCATTCATCGCGAGGTCCGCTGATTCAAGAAGAAAGAGCTGGCCCTTTCCAGCATTTATGCTACTCAGGGATATTACAAGCATATCATTATCTGTCAAACCCATCTCTTTTCTTGCTGCATCCCGCAACAACTGCCTTTTCTCTAGCATCTTCACTGAGCTAGCAGAAGGAGTATTTAAAGAACAAGGAAAGCCAGCTACAAAAGCCAGCTCGTCATTAACAGCAAGTGGAACAAGAGCAGGCTGAGATCTCAACTTAATATTTTCTTCTTGACACCAGGTAAGCCACTGTTTACTCTGCAATTCAGATAAGAAAATCAGCATTTTCACTCGGTGTAGAACAAGCTTTGACCGATCAAAGTATTCTCTTCTATTTTCCATGATCCACCAAGCAATTTGACTTCCCCCAGCTGGGAAATGTGCAATATATTGATCTGAAACCATCACATTTAAGCAGATAATTATGCATCAATACTCTAGGGTGACTAGGACAGTTATGATTTAATGGAAATGATAATGAAAGATAACTTCAGGAGGTAGACCAAAAACTGAAAATCAAGTTTTATAATAAGGATTTTAGAGCAAACTAGAATGGGAACACACGTAGACACATCTACAAAACATTTTCAATAGCTTTTTACATTGTTTTCAGGTAATAATAACAGCATGTAAGAGGAACAATGTTGAATATAGATTAAGAATTTTTTACAATAATTTCAAAATCTTAAACCAGATGCACCCTAACTTCCACATGCAGATCAGCAAACTGAGATAACAATAATCAGGATTACTAAAAATGCAAGTGTGGGTAAGACCATAAGAGAGGTCAGCTTCGGTAATGTAATTGTTGAATCCACTCCTTCACTAGAGAAGCTTTTTTCATTTAGACTCAAGGCAGTGTCTACTCTCCAATCACTATCAACAAATTTGAGCAATCCATGGAAATCCATCAACATAGGTAGTAAGGTGAAGGTTATAGTTTTTAAAGGCATAATTTAAATACAGGAACATGCTGGACCATCTTAATTGAAGGCATGCACATAGTTTACTATGCAGATAATAAGTACACAGTTCACAAATACACGTGTGTGTGTGTGTGTGTGTGTATGCCTTAGTACTACAAATTTAAAACACCATGTGGTTAAGAAACAGCTGCAACTTGGGTCAAGTAATAGCTGAGCTTCAAATAAGCATTAGCAATATCTAAAAAATACAATCACTTCTCCAAAAATTTTCTCACCAATCCATGATGCACAAACTGCAGATCCAGCAATCACAAGGTCTGCCTTCATGGCAGTTTTGAAGCTAAGATCTGCTCTGTCTTCAATCACTTTGATCCTTCTCCTTGCAAGCTCGGACATTAATCCTCCTTTCTTACTAAGAACTACAGCAGATACTGTGGCTCCACAGCTCAAAAGCTCTGTTGCCAACTCCATCATTGAAATTGGAGCCCCAGTCATTGAGAGTTCATGAAATACCAACACTAATCTTCTAGACCAAACAAGACGAGCAAAGTCCCCCTTCCTATCACATGTTCCAGACCGCTTTTCAGGACTCCACTCCAGAACTCTGTCCTCCAATGATCCAAATGGACCCACAAGTAATCCAAAAGTAGAATTTTTCTGCAGAATTTCCAGTTCTTGACCCTCTGCATCACCACTTTCAGTGTTTGTTTTCGCCTTCAGTTTATCACGAACCTTGGGCAAATTACGCCTTCTTCTTTTACTCCTTTTCTTCCTCGATGTAAAGCCATTCCCCTTCTTGGCCAAAATCACATCAATCTTTCTATCAACATGGACCTGAGTTTTGTTAGTTATATTATTAACAGCTACCAAACTGTCATCAGTAAGCAAATCTCGTCGTGTGTTCTGTTCAGCATCCACAAGCTTATCTCTTGGATCGCCATTGAAACCTAAAAATTCCTCCTTCTTATGTCCATGAGCCCACCTGGATTGGACATAAAATCCAAGGTAAGCCCAAAGAGTAATTAAAAGCAACCAATAGACTACACGGTTGCTCCTAAACCATTGAATGCCACCAGCACCACTTCTAGCTTCTCTTCTTGGAGTTCGGCTTGAATTCAATCTCCGATATGTAGGAGAACCCTTTGGAGTTGATCTTCCTGACAGACTGGACTTAAGGCTACCTTGCCTTAATGATGATGGTCCCTTGCTGAGACGTTCCTCCATTAGCTTCTGGCTATAATATATTGCTGACAAGCTAACTCAGTACTCTTCACATGTTAGCCAACACCAAAGACAAACAGGCCTAAAGGTCTGTGTTCATTCTATCTCCAAACTGCTTAGTAGCACCTCCTTCTACAGCTTTCTAAAATCCAAATACATGAATGAAGAAAATACAGGTTAGATATTCTTTGGACTACAGCACCATATTTTATGCATGAAAGGAAGAATATATATATATGGTTGGCATGAAAAAAAAAGTGAAGGATGAAAAGAATATAAACTAGTAAAAGCTACCAAGTCTTGCATATTCAAGAATTTTACTTGAAAGAAACAAATAACGTGATTAAAAAAACAACAACCTGAGCGCATTTGAGCAAATTAAATCTGTCAAAGGAGATCTCAATTTCCTTTTCTTTCTTGCATTTATCAGAAATTAAAATGATAAAGAACCGAGTTAAGATTTTCAAAAATATTCTCAGATTCTAAAGAAACCTCAACTTAACAAAAGGTCAAGCTAGATCAGACAACCACATTCTTTTTTAGCAATCACTTTCTATTTGCACTCATTCCCTACCACTTTCTTAGCAACCAATCAGAATATCGTAACATGAAAATCCACATTCAATTAATCTTAATAAGGGGAGATCTTTTTTCTTTCCTCTTATCATATACTTTTTTTTCTCAACAACCAAACAGTTCATAAAGAGACAGTAACAATCTCTTCAAAATTCGTTACATTCCACAGTTCTATTTTCTGGTATCTCCTCGACAACCAAGCACATCTTTATGCTTCTTACTAACTTAGCACTCGAAAATCAAAGAGAGAGAAAAAATTCAATGAACCATCTAATCGAACTTGTACAGTTACAGGAGCTTCAGAACAGTAAAAACAGATCACAAAATATATATGAAATTTCTTAACAATAAACAAAAAAACAAAGACAAAGATAAAAATAGAACCAACTAGTTTAGCTTACATTAAAAGATCCGAATTTCTTCTTTTTTTTCGGTTTTTTTAATCTCTGTTCTTGCTTGACCCAAGCTCACATCAAGGAAAAAGATGTTGAGAAGAACGAGAGAGACGGAAATGTCTGAAACTTTTGTTTTCTGTTTTTTTTTTTATTCCCTATGTTATAATTGAAATGGATGGCACGTGCGAAAAGGGTGTTTGAAACAAGACTTAGGAAGAATGGCAGGGTGGGGGTATAGGAAGGAAAAAAATTTGCGTAACATGTGTTTATTTTTTTATAATTTAAAAAATATATTTATTAATTAAATAACAATCGACATAATCAATAATTAAAGCGCATTAATTTTAAAAAAAACAATTGAGAGAATAAAATAATATTTAAATAAAAAATTAAAAAATAAATTATAATAAAATATTAAATAAATTAACTTCATTCGAATATGAGTTAAAATTATACTTATAAACAATCATTACTTTAATATTTCATTTTCTTTGACGTAATATTTTACAACTTAATTATAAATAACCTTCAAAATTATGTAAAATTTATTAAAATCAAATGATAAAATTATTTGGCCAAAATATAAATAAAACTAGCTAGCATCAAATAATAATAACTAAACATCATAAATAAGAATAAAATTAATGCATTTTTTTGTGATCGAAAAAATCATATTTTTTTAGTAATTCTTTAGATGCTATTTCGAATGAAAATATTTTGTTAACATATACAGGGACAAATCTAGGAGGCTGGTAGGGTCGGACCTCCTTAAAATAGAAAAGGTCATTTAAAATTTTTAAAATTTTAAATTAATAAAGGTAAAATTATACTTTACCCCTCTAAAAAGGATAAAATTTTGATTTAATCTTTTAGAAATTACAATTTAATTTCACCCCTTAAAAAAAATTTCTGACTTTACCCCTGAATACATATATTTGTAGTGGTAAATATTAGTTTTAATCAATATATAATTATAACCCTAATTAAGTGATAGTTAATCTAAAAAAATAAGGGAATTTAATAAGGATCTAAGGTCTAATTAAATAATAATAACTATTATATTAATAATAAAAACATTATTAATAAATAAATTTATACATTATAGATTAAATTATTAATATATTAATGTTTTCTATATATAATCTTAAATCTCACACATTTAATCTTTATTAATTATAAAACATATTTATTAATTATTAAATATTATCATATTTATATATAAAAATCATAATTAATTAATTAATTAAATTTTATTAATTTTAATTTATCTAATTATATTTAATAATTTTATAAATTTATTAATTAATAATATATTATATCAATTTAATAATATAAAGAATAATAAGGAATATTCTCAGTTTATTCAAACTCATGTTTTTATATATTTATTATTATAGATTATATATGACAAGATGTGTGTTGTGGATGGTCAGATTACGCGAACTGATGCTGTTTATGTAAATCAGACGGTGTAAAAGTTCTGATGGAGAATTATCAGGGGGCGATGGCGTGTAATAGCTGGAGTTTGCTTTGCTGCTGGTCTCAAAACAATTTGGCAATTTGGCTTCGGGTATTTCGGGTTTTATTGTGTGTTTTTTAGTTGCATTATTAAGAGGCGTCGGTTGGATTTAATTTATTTTTAATTATGGGTTGGAATTGCTTTGATTTGATTATCGAAGGTTTACCAAACCAAACTCTGGATGAGTAAATTTCGTTACCTACATTTATTTATTTTATTAGTGGACAAATTGCAACTCAATCAATTCTAAATTATTTGGGTACAGTTTGGCTTTCAATTTAAAAATAAAAATAAGAAAAGAAGATTTTATTTTCTAGCGGCTTAGGCAGCATCAGCTTCAGCTGGCAGCTGGCTGGCTGGCTGGCGTTGTCAAATGTCAAAACGGAGAAGGAATCAATTGCGTTGGGAATGAAAGAGAAAGGGCAGACCTTACCTCACCAAATTCCAAGACCTTTCTATCTATAACGGTCCGACTCAGAAAGTCAATTCATTCATTTAAAAATCAACACCCCCTGCTTATCAAATGCCATCATAAATAATACTCCAAATACTGTAATGCTGAAATCCATATTAAGATGTGGTTTGAGTTTATATATAAACCAAAATACACATTCATACTCAGCCAACCTTCAAATAAAAATATGAAAATCTCAAACATTCATAATCTACTCTCAAAAACTAAAACCACATAAGTAGGCTCACCAAAGAGAAATAAGAACCGCCATAACCATCAATCCAAACAGCTGCTGCTGCTGCTGCTGCACTGCACAATCATTTCTTCATACTTTTTATGGAGAAGCCTGCTGAAATTTCTCTTATGCTTCATTGCAAAATCAAGCCACAAGAATAAAACCTGTTAACAAATAATAATAATAATACCATTTTTAGGAACTTGCACTGTAACTGAGAGAAAAAGAAGATTAGTTTCTCTGATATACATACCGCACATTTAAATAAAGGAATGCCACCCGTCAAGCCACAATAATATTCTTAAAACTGAATGTAGCGTGATGAGGCATTTGTCATACACAACTCTGCCAGAATGAGAGAGGTTTAGGTTTAGAATGAATGAATGAAGGGATCTATATAAACTGCATTGTTACTAAAGATTTTCATTTTTCTTTTTGATCAAGTAGAGCATTAGTCAACCATGATTTACCTACAATATCCAGGAATAAATTGCAGCCCAAAGTTGTGCAAGTCAAAAGCTGGACGTCAGAAAGGGACTAGAATAAGGTCTGCACCACCAAGTAATCCACAAAATAAGAAATTTCAAACATCCACAAAGATAGAAAAAGCTTTCTTTGCAAAACTTTTACTTATACCAGTTTACTGGGGCAGGCTCCATCTTTAAATAAGTAAATCACTTGCTAAAGCTCATCTCTGAATATCTGCATGGAAATGAAGGATAAATAAATAAATTCACTTACATATAGCAGATGATAGAAACAAAGAGAATTTTGTTGACCCAGTCCATAGAAACAGCTTAAGAGTTTCAACTTGCCTGCGAGGCTGCTTAGTAGGGTTATTTTGTCGTTGGCCAAGTTCATCACTCACAAGCTCTGCATAGGAGTCAACTTGTTTAACAACCAAAACATAAGAAACCAGACAGGTCTATGTTCAGAACTTCCCTTACCTGGTCTTTGAGAAGGCTTCCATTCATTATTTGGTTTTTTAGAAATGTTTTCTTTGCTGAAAAAGGAAATTTAAATTTATTGAAAAACGATCAGCAAGTAACAAAAACTACATGTGATACTTTGTAAATAGAAAAAACATAACCAGTTACACTGTCAGTCATCTTAGATTTCATTAGTTATTTTGCCTCACTCTCCCTCACATAAACACAGGACACCCCAAGTATATAGAAACGAAAAAAGTCTGAGATATAGCCCTTAACGTCAATTATATAAACATCCATCTACCAGGGAGCAAGACTTTTTATCATCAAACAATCTACCAATAGAAACATTGCAATATGAAAGGAAACATCAGTGACCATTACAAAGATAAAATAACCACTAAAGCTTCCTTTAAAACATCTTTGAGCAATTATTATCTGTTTTGAACTTAACCTCTGTAAAATGCCAATAGTTCCATGTAAACTAACAATATTATCATCCTCCAAATGACCCAGCATTTCACACCAAAAGGATTGATGAGGTTTCTATAAAGATGAAGATATAGGTAGACTGAATAAACAAAACCCTGCACATAGCTAAAAAACACATTCAACTGAACTTAAACATGTCTAAATCCTGACTTCAGGGGTTATCTTGCAAGGGCTTTCCAACAAGATGCTATTATTGAAGACTGATAACAAAAAGGCAAATTTTGAATGCTACAAGTTTCTAAGACTAATGACAAAGTTCATATTTTCTTTCCCACTCTGGCAAGTAGAAGGAAACAAAGACAACAAAGGCTATTTGAATCAAGCAGGTTGCCGAAACCAAAACCGTGATATTAACCTTGAGGATCCCATTGAAGATGTCTGCCCTGATGGACGAGCATTATAAGCCCCACCGACTGCAATATAAGGTGGACAATATGTTGGCCCTAATGCCCCAGCAGCACCAGTGAGTACAGGTAGCCTAAACGAGAAAATGAAAATAAACACTGCATTTAGCTTAAACAGATGAATAAATTAAAATAACAAAAAAGTGAATAAGCTATCAAGAGAGATTTAGAATTGCATTGATCGTCAAAAAATGTCCATGCTCAGTGTCATTCCCGCATTTGCCTTTCACTACTGCCAAAAAGTGCAGGAAATTGGAGAGTAGCCACAAAAGGCTTATCTGGTAGCTATGGGGAGTCTGATACACTGATTGATAATTCCAAGTTATGTTTTATTATGGGGATGTAACTTCCTCCATAACAAAATCAATTGGCCAGTTCAAGAGCTGACTAAGACATCACCCTCATTCTCCAAGGACACCAGATGTAATCCACACAAGTAACTTTCCTACAGAAAAAGATTTACTGTACCATGTCATTTCTGAATTTCTTGTTCCAAGTTGTGGCTGGGCAACATATCCTGGAAATGCCATGCCAACAGCAGGAACACTAAGGCCACCAGAGTGCTGGCCCCCAAATTGCATTACTGCATGCCAACCATTCAGGAGGAAAAAAAAATGAAAAAATTGAGGTCAAAAAAGTTTTACCAGGAATTAAGAAAGCAGAGAACGGCCCATAGAATAATAGAAGTGATCCTAAGCAACTATGTAGATAAAAGCTATTCCCAAACACCACATAGTATCAATTCCAAATACAAATGAACTCAAACAAACTCCAACCTCCAACCACCCCAGAAAAAAGCATATCCCTAATCAAAACAAACTGTGTTCAAGGAATTATATATCCATCTGATCTTAGACAAAAGGCAACTAAAAAAATGTTCAGATGAAAACTACCTCTTATATTTACTAAAACATTTAATGTAATCCATAGAAATTTCAGAAAATTGGGATTTGGTGCCCGGGAATTAGTATGCACTTTTCCAGGTAAGGCAATTTTCTCCATTACAAATTTTACCTTCTATGGTAGATATGTTATCCAGAAAAAATTGAAGGTTAAAAACAAATGAAAAGCTTTACCAGGCAAAAAGGCAGGAAAGTTTTGATCACCATGGCTGATAGACATATTCCCTGTAGCTCCAATAATCTGAGCTCCACCATACAGATAAGAGCCCCTTCCAGCTCCTTGAAGATTGCTTTTTCCCTTGTTCACCAATGCACCCTCAGGTTTACTTGTTTCTGAAGATTCAACCTCTCCAGATTCATAGGAACTGACTGACATAGCTGTCTTTGGTGGAGAGGCAGCTTGAGACCCAATACTAGGATGCTGGCCTAACTGCTGAGTAGCTGCTTGTACAGAAGAGTGAGCCCTGCCTTGAGCAGGAATTCTCTGAACAGCATTGACCTGCACTGGTGGAGAAACTCTGTTGACTTGGTTATGATGTGGAGCTGGCTGATAAGCCTTGGGTCCTGGGTTAGCTATGACTCTACCCTGTACCCTGGATTGAGAGGGTTGACTAGTATTACCCAATGAAGATCCAGTAGGCAGCATTTGCATGTTGGCCAGAGGCTTCACAGAAGCCGATGTGGTGGAATCATCTATGTAAAGCTTTGCCATGCCTAGAGGATCAAGTACATTTTTCCCACGTAATGAATTGGATTGAAATAGAGAAAATTTCTCATCTGTAACAGAGGGGCGAAGATCCCTGCTGACACTTCCAGCTTGAGCATCCTTCCTCTGAGTCAAAGAAATGTCTTTCTTGGAAGACCCTGATGGATAAAAGGGTGGGGACGCAGAACTCAAACTTGATGCAAAAATATGTTTCTTAGAAGGAATTGATACAGTGTCTGCATTTGTTGCAGTTGTGGAAGCTCTACTTGAATTGGCTTGTGAAGTTTTCTCAATAGGCTTCCAAGAACTGAATTATTTAAATCATTCAATGTCATGCAAACTTAGTTTTAGCAGGAAGATATGGAAAACGAAAGAAAACAAATGCCATAGTAATGCTCACGGTTTGTTCAGCACTGGAGATGCCTGACAGCCATTTTTCATAGTAGGCTCGTATCTCTTAGGTCCTCTTCCTCTCACAGCCTTCGGAGCCTGGTTCTGATTGTAGTTTTTCCCGAATGCTTTGGACCTACTTCCTGTAGAATAACCATGATCTTGAACCGCATTCTTACTACGAGCACGATATCTACCTCTAGAAGATCTTCTTCCCTGAATGCAGAAGAAAAAACATATCAATATAGGGAAAAAATATCAAATGAGATTAAGAAAAGAAATACTGTTCAAGCAACCAAAAAAATAAGAAGCTCTAATCATGCAAGTTGAATATGTATGAAACCATTACCTCTTTATAATGCTTTCCTTGCAAAGTCATCTCCTCAAACTTGTCATGTCCCCATTTCCTATCATCCTTGGATTCCCACAATTTTCTTCCACCACGCATTTGCCTAAAACATACAAATCTGATTACACAACTCAAGACATTTATAATAACTTGAATGGAAGAAAAAGGAGAACCTAAGAATTGTAAAGAAAAACCAAAATACAAAATGAGGATTGAACCCATTAGAGCACAATACTATATCATAGCTAGTCTTTACACACACGCAAACACCCATATAACAATGATAAATGCACTAGAAACTATGGATATAAATAAAGATTTGGAGCCAAAAATAAGCCTACCATTGTTACTATTTTGTATGATTGTCACGGTATTGACAGTATAGATGAAAAGCATGTTTAGAATTATAACTTACTTTTCCCTTCTTATAAGCAAACAAAGTCGAGGATAAGTAATCATAACTCATAAGCACTTATAATGTCATCAAATACCAATGTTCCATTCTTGACCTATCAGATTACATTTGCTCTTATGTTGGGCCAGTCAAATATTTTACAATAAAGGTCCTGATCGACTAGCTTATGCCTGGATCAAATCTGGTAGCTTTAAAAGGTCCTAAAATGAATAAAAAGTGGCACAAAAGAAAAAGAAAACTCCTGAATAAAATATGAAAGCATCTGGAATGTAGGTCTACTCATTTAACATTAAACTAGATCATTATCACATTTCACGTCTTCACTGCTCATACCAATCCCAACTGTTAAAATTACGTACTTAAATTTATCAAGTCATAAATGTGTAGATGAGCAAGTAAGCTAAGCTCTCATGTTCATTACAACCTTATAATTCCTTATACCAGAAGGATCATGGAATGATTCAAGGTTCACGATAACAAAACATAAAACAGCTGCATGTAGAGCATGGGCATCATAGGGTCAAAAATCTAATAAGCACATTTGTTGCCTAAATGAACACGCTCAAAAGTAATAAAAAAAAATCATTTCTACTATCTTCAAGGAGAAGTACATGGTGTGACAAGTGAGCATTCCAGTTTCAACCATGACATGTAAAGAAAAAAAGAAAGCTAAAATAGGCATAAATAATTAGTCCTATAGAAACGCACCATATACTTTTCTATAAATTGCTAATTAATTACTCGAACAGTTAACAAACATTATAAATTAGCATAGCAATTACCACCCAGAAAAGCAACGAAAGCAAAAAAACAAAACTGAATACCTATGACGACCGCCAACATTGTCTCGAAATCTATCATCGTGCATATAAAACGCCCCAGCAGTTGGCACAACAAATGGCTCATTCTCCTTCTTTTCGTCTTCATCTTCCTCTCCCACATGATTATTACCATTACTAATCTCCACTCCCTCATCCACATTCCTATTCCTATTCCCATTATCCATCACTGCTGCTCCTCCAGTTCTCTCAGCATTCCCTTGCACTTCCCTTCTTCTCATTACTTCTTCTATCTCCTCCTCATCAACATCCTCTTCCTCCACTCCATCATAATTTTCTTCTTCCTGCTCTTCTTCTGAGTACAATTCTTCTTCTTCGTCATCGTAATCTGCAGCACCGCCCTGACTGTCGGATTCATCGGAATGAATCACGGCCCTCGGATTCATCCTCACTGCATTATTATTATCCACTTCCCCTTCGCCTTCCTCATCATCACTGGCAGCCTTTCTCCTCTGCATGGTCAGCGAACACTTCACCTCCTCTGGATCACTATAGTACTCCACCTCATCTTCTCCCGTCGTAGCCATCACTTCCACAGGAACCAAAGTCGCTAAAACTCCAAAAAAATTATTACGAAGAAAAAAGACGCATTCAAAACCAATCGCCTAAACACTCCAAGAGAATCAGAACCCTAAGAGCCTTGAAATTGAAAGAACAAAAATTATTTGATTCTTAAATTATAAATTTCGTTGGAGAGGTCGCGGTTTTTAGAAAGAAGGAGCTTTTTGGATAAAATTGAAGGGAGATTGGGGGTCGTGGATTGATTACGTGGAAAGCATAAGGGTATTTTAGGAAATTCGAGAGTTTGATTCTGATACGGTCGTAAGATCTCCTACGGAATATCGAGTGTTGGCTGGAGGTTGAATCTTTAAGGGAGTTTCATGGCTGATGACCAATGGCGTGTCGCCACGTTTTCATATGGAATTTAGATTCCTTCCACTTTAGTTATAAAGTTTGCATTTTTCTCCAATTCTTTCACCCGAATAAATAGGTGTTCAAAACAAATATCTTAATTTATTGTAAAACTAAAACAAATTATAGTAAAGTATAAGAAACAAAAATTTAAGGACAATTTTTTTTTATGCAATAAATCTATATATCCGAGTTTCAATTATCATAAATTACAAATATATAATTTATCAATTAATTAAACAATCTTATAAATCCTTTTGAGATTACAAGAGTGTAATTTTGTAACCCTCTATTATTATCAATTGATTTATTACATTTTCTTTTGAATGTCTATCAAACCAAAAATATGTCCAATTAAAATTTTGTTAGACAATATCTCAGTGAGTTAAAAAAAATTAAGGAAAGAGTCGATTTAATATTAGCTTAATTAGCCTGGATATTGTTGTCGATACAGGAAGACATGAGTTCTAGTGCATTGAAACACATTATACTCCTATTTATGAATTAGAGAGGGAACATGAATAGTTTTAAGTATTGTATATAAAAAAATCTTTTTCTTGAAATCTCTCTTCTGAAAATTTTTTATTCAAGAATGAAATTTTATTGGAACTATCCAATTTATCATTCGAAACTATATCATATTCCAAATATAATTAAATAGGATGAATTGAGATTAAAAAAAAAAGATTATACAATAATTTTAACTTCTATTATAAGCTACCTCACTAAAATTTTTTACTAAAAAACCTCAAAGAAAGAATAGAAAAAGAATATACCATATTTTAGACTCTCCCAGTAACAACGTCACTTGATATCTTAAGTTTAGACACATCTCAATTTCGTAAATCAACCTTTCAAATGTTGAAGTTAGTAATGCTTCCGTGAACAAGTCTGTAACTTTTCTATCATTTCTCTTCTCATGGCAAAATAATTCAATGTGTCTTGTACTTTGGACCTTTAACTATCGACACGTGGCAATTTCCAGAAAAAAGTCTGACATTTAAAACCTAAGGGCTTGCTAACAAATTGACCATTTTATTTATGAAAGCAAAAAAAAAAAGGGGCGGACAAAAAACGATGGGACATTCCTTGAAACAAAACAAAACATTTAATATCCATCAGAAAAAGTGTGACTGATAAACAAAACACAAAAAAATTAAATCAAGTTTCATAACCTTTGATCTGTAATCCCTAACCATTCCCTTTCCCCTTTTTCCTTCAATCTGAAATCCATTGTCATTCCCATTCCTTCTCATGCTCTTGATTTTTTTTCCAACCAATCTAACACCAGATAACTAAGATTCACTACTGTTGCATTAGGAAAAATGTTCCAATGAAAAAAGAACCCATTTTGCATGTTATTCATTTCGAAATATCCCACCTTTATTGATCTTTCAGTGTTTTGATTATTGAAAAATCTCGTATTTTGGTCGAACTATATTTCCATCTATCGAACATTTGATCAGTTCACCACTGAACCGTACTTTCAAGTTGCTAAAAACCCACCTTCAAGTGAAATACATATTCATATTTCGAGAAAACCTTACTGAAGTGAAACCCTGCTTTCCTTATATTATGGTAAGACCCTATTTTCGTTATGGATATGCGATCAAGTTTCGTATTATTTTGGTAAAAAACCTAATTTGTTCCTTCTTTTTTACAGTGGTTTTGTCTGTTCAAGGTTATTGAAAAAAGAGTATAGTGGGTTTGTAAGTGTACATAGGGATATAGACAAATTAGGCCCCTTTAATTTATAAAATCTGCTACTTATTTATGCAAAAAAATAATGGACTTCTAATCAAATGTTGTGGATGATGCATGTGTAATATTTAATTTAATTGTTAAAATATTTTCTTTTGGTGTGTTTATGTGTTTATTTAATTGTTAAAATATGAATCTATTTGTTTATGAATACCGGTGTGTTAATTTAATTATTAAAATATTTTATTCTGATAAAATGTTGTGGATGATGCTTGTAATGGATTGTGCAGTTTGAGATGGCCTTCACAAAACTCATGCATTTAGGTGATACATTTGTTGATAACCCTAAGGTAGATTATATAGGTGGGGTTGTTGAAGTGTGGGATGTATCCCTGATTATTTGTGACATGGAGATCTGTGTGAGTTGGTTATAGAGTCACGGTGCAGGGGTGTTAAAAATTTGTATTATTTAACACCAAGGAGTAGTTTAGATGTTGGTTTAGTTCTGTGTTTGGGATAATAACTCTTTTAATCACATGTAGATGTGTGAATAAGCGAGAGGTCAGCAGGGGGAGCTTGCAGCATCAGCTTGCACACGCTAAAGGGAGTTTGCGGTTTCAGCCCGTGCATACACAAGGAGTACATGTGTCCAATATGCCCGAGGCTCGCTTAAAATGTCAGTCCCATGAATAGTAGAGTCAAATCATGAACAGTGGAGTCAAGTTATGAACAATGATAACATGTATAAATACTGAATTGTCCCCTTCAATGGAAATGAGTTGCGAGCTCCTCCTGTTGACCTCTTGCTACATGCCTCGCTCACGTTCCTCTGGCAGAGTCTATCCGAGTTGCGGGTAGATGACCCAGATCTTATTTGGGTTTCGGGTTTGTGATCCTTAGCGTATAACAACATTAATGAGAATAGCGAGGGTGTAGATCCAAATTGTGAGGGACGTGAGGAATTTCTTAGAGAGTGCAAGGGGGTTGAAGAAGCTGAAGGTAGTGATGATGATCCATTAGAAAATGTTGAGTAGGCTAGTGACAAAGATGATGAGGAGTTGCAGGAGATTAACAATCTCTTTAGAAGTTTTACGGATAATGTAGAAGATAGAGATGTTAGGCAACGTGACATCCCAATTGAGGTAGTTTTCGATGACCTTATTTTAGAAATTAATGAAAGAAGGGCATATGTTAAAACAACCATAGTAGGTGAGTCTAGTGGGGTTGGGAGTGCAACAGATTACTTAGAATCCTTAGATCTAGTGAGTAGTGAGATTGATGAGGATGGAGAGGTTGTCTTGAAGAAGTCAAAGAAGTGTTATTTTGACCTTACTGATCTAATGCCTCATTTTCAGTTAGGTTTGATTCTTGAGAGTCCAAAACAGTTCAAGTCAACATTGAATAGGTATGCAATTGCTAAGAGATTTGATTTTAAGTTAGCTAAGAATGAGAAAGACAAAACTAAGGCTGTTTGCAAAAGGGGGTTCTCCTTTTTATAGTTTATGCTGGGGTAGATTCAAAGGATGAGCTTTTTAACATTCAGGCCATTAGAAATCATCATACTTGCTCAATAACTTTTAAGAATTCTCGAGCATTATAAGGTTTTGGCAGAACATTTTTTACCTAAACTTAGAATTATATCATATTTAAAACTGATCAAGATGGTGAAACTTGCTAAGGAAGAACTAAAGGTTGATGTGTCCTTGGGGATTTGTAGGAGAGCTAGGGACTTAGCAAATGAACAAATTAGTGAGAGGTATAAGTATGAGTTTAAGGAGGGCAAGTTTTGATAGGGCTATAGATTTAATGGTTGACAGACCTTCTTTTAATCATAGGCCTAGATTTAACAGGTTTTATGTTTGTTTTAGTAGTATGTAAAAGGGGTTTAAAGAGTGTTGTTGGCCTTTTGTGAGTTTGGATGGGTGCTTTCTAATGGGAATGTTAAAAGGTGAGTTATTGGTTGTTGTGGGAAGGGATGCTAACAATCAAATTTACCTTATTGTATGGGCATTGGTGGAGAGTGAAACAAAACATTCTTAGGGATAGATTTTAGAGAATCTAAGAAAGGATCTCCATATGATGAATGGTGAAAGATTTACCATTATGAGTGACTTGCATTAAATCTGATTTTTTTCTATTAATTGAGGGCTTAATTGAAGCAGTTGGCCTATAAATCCACAAAATGAGCACAAATTCTGTGTTAGGCATTGGTTTGCCATTTGGAAAAGAGTTCTCAAAAGTTTAGAGCTGCACAAGTATTTTTGGAGCTGCAGCAAGGTAACATCAGAAGCTGAATTTCAGAAAATGGCATCTGCACTGGGTAAGGTGAAAAGGCAAGCACTGTTAGATATATTGAAGAAAAAGCCTATACATTAAGGTGAGGCATTTTTCTCAGCTAGAAACCTATGTGATTCTGTAGACAATAATATAGCATAAGCCTTTAATACTAGGTTAAGACAAGCTAGAAAAATGTTTATAATTTCCATGTTTGAGGAAATTAGACATTATGTTATGCACCACTTGTTGGGAACAAATTTTGGCCTGTTACAAACATGGGCATTATTGACCCTCTACTACAAAGGAAGCTACCAGGCAAGCCAAAAAAAAGAGTGCTAGGAGAGGGTAAATGTAGTGGAACCAACTTGTCTAGAAAAGGGAGGATAAGATCCAAAATATGTTTTATGTTGGGACTTCTAATCAAGTGTTTTTTTCAAGATTGATAATAATGGCAATATTGGTGAACTAGTACCCAAAGGCCCTACTTAGTCTGAAATTGAGGTACATTTAATTGTTTTTCCTTTTATAGTACTCTTTCATAATCTTCAAGAGCAACACAACCAACATCTGCAGTAACACAAACAACTCCAACAACAGCTTCACCTGTAGCTCCACAACCACCAATTATAGCAGCTCGTTTTTCAACATGAACCTATATAGCAACACCACCAACAACTCATGTACAAACACCTATAGCAGGACCACCAATTGCTTAAACAACCCCGACCAATTCAACCACCTAATAAAATATCAAAAAGGGGGAGAAAAATCATGGAGGGCATGGGGGTTTATGTCAATTTGAGTAATGGTGTAACAACTCGTTTTTAGTGGTGTCAAAAACAGTGATTTTGGGACCATGATTTCGACGAGCGAATTAATGTTTTTAATGTTCATTTAAAGTCTTTAAGATTATATTAGGGTTGTCTAGAATTCTTGTTAAGAAATTTTAAGGTTTAAATAGTTAAGTAAAAAAGACTAAATTGAAAAAAGTGTAAAAATTTATTTCTATTAATTGAATGAGTCAATTAGTTATGAAAGGTGAATAAGTGAACTTAAAGGAAATTATTATTGGACATTCATGGACAAATGTTTGTTACTTGTTAATTAAAACAATTAAGGGTAAAATGATAATATGATAATTAAAAATAAACAAAACAAAAAAAAGGAAGTTATCATCTTCCTAGGTCACCACCTAATTTTAAAGGAGAAAGAAACTCACCATTGTAGAAGCTTGATTCGTCTAGATAGTTTCACCTTGCATGGTATGTAATTTTCACTTGTTCTTGGTAATTTGTGTTTTTGTTATCGTATTAGATTAATCTAGCTAGCCTAAAATCAATTTTTAAAATTATTAAAAGCTGGACTTGTCATGATTGAGTTTGAATGTGTTTTGATTTTAGTTGATAGATTATTAAATTTTATTGTTAAATAAACATGTTTTGTTAAGTGATTTTAAGGTCTAGGGATTAATTTGTTAAAAAAGTAAAATTTATTGGTAAAAATGTGAAATTGTGATAAATATAGGCTGTTAGTGAACCCTATGAAAATCAGTTAGCATGAAATTTTATTAATTGTAAGTTTCGTGTTTAGGGATTAAATTGCATAAAAGTTAAATTATTAGAGGTAATTTTGTAATTTCACATTAAAGTGGGTTATAAGCTCGAATTAATGATATTAAACTATTTGAATGATTTAATTGAATGAAAATATTATTTAGATCAAGAAAAGAACTAATTGGACTTGAACCAAGGAAAAGCAAAAGTCTCGGATTAGTTTTTGACTTTGTTGTAACAACCGTTGTGATTGAGGTAAATTCGTATGAGTCATAAACTTATTAATTTGTTTTCGAATTGTATGTTATTTAATGTTATGTTAGATATGATTTAAGTTGGTAATATTACGATGTTTTGGATATTTGATGGTTTAACAGTCTCGGTTTTAAATGTTGGTCTTGGATGTCCTACTGATTGTTGGGGTCTTGCATTTGATGTGAATTCTTTACAACTAGTGCGAGCATTATTGAAAAGGTTACAATTAAATGAAAAGACACTTTGTGTAAGCGTTTCCCGAGTATTAAATTTTGTTTAATATGGTTCAATGGGCAATTTAAGTTAAATGAAAAGGTACGTATATGAAAGGAGCCATGATATTAAGCATGAGAAATGAGCTACGATGTTGAGTATATAAAATGGGCAGTATGATATGTGAAATTATGTTGAAAAGAGAATCTAATGATATGTGATAGATGGTTTGTATATTGAAATATATTTAATGAAATGTTCTATGCATTGGTTGAAGTTATATGCTCATTATTCACCTACTAACTTCGTGGAGTTTTTGTGTATAGGATTGAAATGTATGCATTTACTTTAATGATTGAATTAATGCTTGAATGGCTATAAATAAAATATGCGGTAAGTTTAAATTTACATTATACAAGCTTACTAAGCACTAGTTGTTTATGTAGTTGTTTTCTCTATCTTGTAAATTATCGGGAAGCTCAATGGGTTGGAACCTTGTCGGAGCTCTATAACACTATTAGTCAACCATTTTGATAATTATGGTTATTTTGGCTATGGTTATAAATTATATGTATAGGGCTTATATGTAATAGGAGTTTTTTATTATACTATTTGGCCAATGTGATGTGGTTATGTCTCTTGCATATAGGTTTTGTTTTGACTTGTAATTGCACAAGTATGTTTATGTCTCTTTGTCACTTTTACAAGGCATTGTAAATATATGGCTTATGACTTATTCATATGAGATTGAATTGGTTTAATGATGTGTGAATATGGTGATGTATGTTTAGGTTATAATGTAGCTTTGAATGAATTGAATTGATGTGTGATTTGATGTGCCTTTTGATGGCATATTGGTTTAGTATAGAATGAATGAATATTTAGCATGTTTTTGATGTTTTGAAATATGTTTGAACATGTGAATGTTCGTAGAATTGGTGTGAAAATATTGGAATGGCTTGTTTTAGGGGTAATATGTGTTTCACACGGCCTGAGACACAAGCTGTTACACGGCCACCCTATACGGCTGTGTGTTATTATTGTTTTTAGGTGCAGGTTTCACATGGTCTAAGACACAGCTTGCGACACGGTCGTGTATCTTAAGTCAATATGTAACATGGTCTGACAAACGGTCTATGACACGGTCGTGTGACCCAACATCGAATGCATATAGGGCTTGCGACACAACCGTGTGATCCTATTTTGAATATACACACGGGATAGGACACGGTTGTGTGTCCAAGCTTCGAACGTCTACAAGGTCTGGGCTATGTCATATGGGCCGTGTGACTCGTATTTTTCAAAATTTCATGTTTTTCCAAATTTTTCTATTTTGCTTCAAATTTACCCTTAATTGTTTCCAAGTTAATTTTTAAGGCTCGAATGTGTTTGTTTACTATGATTAAATTAAGTCGTTAATTATTAATATTAAGATATATAATTGTTTCTATTTTGATGTTAAATGTTCTAATTTGTACGGTAATATTTCGTAACCTTAATCTGGTGATGAAGACAGGTTTTGGGTGTTATAAATGGTCTTAAAAATTTAAATGTGAGGGAATTTATCCATTTTAAATAACTTTTGGTAAATAGATATAAAACATTTATTTGTTTATTTGTTTATGCAACCTGGAATGAAGAGTCAGAAAATATAGTGTTACTCGAGAAGGACTAGGCCTCCAATGCCAGTTACATACTCTCTTATTTCCCTTGCCTATAAGAATTAAGGGAATACTTATTGACTTTGGAAAGGAAATGATCTAATAGAGGGGTTCATGTTGCTCCTAACACACGAGAGCAATATTGGGACAAAGAAACAAAAGAAAAGTGACTGTGACATGCGTACGAACTTCGAGCAGAGATTTAGCACTAAACATCAAGAATTAAAAGCAATTTGATTGCAATTGAAATTTTAGTTTAATATTTATTAGTGTTACAATGAAACATTTAAGAGTATTTCAAAGATCGAATTCAAAAAAATCAGATGATAAGGTAAATGATAATGATCAAGCATGCAATTAAGAAGCCTAGTTAGTTAATTACTAAGTATTATATTATGACAATTCATCATTGAAGGTTAATTAAGCTACACTACGATTCAAAGGACTAAATTGAATAACATTTAAAAGTGAAACAAATATCAATTCAACGAGATAAAGTGGTTAATTGACATTCATGTTGCTAGTTAATTCTTAGATTAGGGATTTAAATTGCTCAAACTTCTAATTGGTTAAATTTTATCTTCCGGTTATCATTTTATTCAATTAGACAATTTAGTTTGATTTATTTTCGATCTCAGTAAACAAAATCGGGACAATCAAATTGGTAAACAATAGAATCTCCTCTCGATCTCACCTATTTAATTGTGCACTTTGAGGCATTGATATTAGATTTTGAAATTTATTCGATTTAATTTTTCAAAAATTAGCCATTTAACATTTTAATCAATCAACCATCATAAAAGTTAATTCTTACTCATCACCAAAATACAAATACCAGTCAATTTTATGATTAAATGTTTATCAAATAACCACAAAAGGCAAAGTTTAGAAAGTGCTAATTCTAAAATCCAAGTACCAGTTCAACTCAATACAGTACAATGGATCAATACATATTGACGAGTAGAAAAATATTTTCAATTCAAGTCAATTTGACAACTAGTGTTAGAGATCTTAGAGGAGAGTTGTTTGAATTTTGATTTGCAAATTTATGATATCTAAAGTCATTTTATGAAAAAAAATTGAACCGTAAAAGAGAATAAAGATAATTTTCAATTGGTACAGACAATGTAAAAAATAACATCAATTTTAACAACCTAGTGACTTCTTTTCAAAATTAAGTTACCAAAACGATGTTTTTAGATATTTTATCCAAAATATAAAATTTTAAATTTTAATATTAAAGTTGATGAATAGTTGAACTACGAAAAGAAAGAAGCAACTCCAAAATTCTGGCATCCAAAATAAACAAGTGAAAAGAAGTGAGCTGGGCATGTTAATTTAATTTTTAAATTATGTGGCTTGAAAACAGGTAATTTTTTAAGAACTTGGTTACGGAACCGCCCAGTTCCAAGTTAAAAATGACACTCCTCATTCAGCAAACCATACTTAATTTTTACGATCAAATTTCCAGTCAAAAAGTGGCAAAACATTGTTCTGCATTTTGGGTTCCACTTCCTATAATAACAGTTGATTGTTGAGGAGAAATTGTAAGAACAATTAAATATTACGCCTTTTATGTAGATGTTTTTAACAGTACAACTTTCGTATGGAGAACCAAAAATTAAAAGAAAAAAATAAATCCCTACTACCCAAACAGTTGAATCATTCATGCCTCCACAGGGAAATAAAATACTACTAGTAGTAGTAGTAGTAATAGTATCTAAACTTCAAACAACATAAAAATGGGCTGCAATTGGGTAATTATCATCACTAATTCTCGAATTCTTTCTACATTCACAATGGCACATCGGACAAATTTTTTTTAGGACAATGCCTCAAAAGAATATTATATATATGCTAAAGATTAAAACATGCAACTAAAATCATAGTTCCAAAGCTAACCAAATACTTGTATATGCCTTCCCCATGCCCAAAATCAATGTTCTCAGTGGCTCCAAACCACCAGGTATGCAAGATGATCAGACCTTATAGATCAAAATCTGCTGGTTATATACACAGTTAAAACAATGACGATGATAATGCTAACTGCACTTTTTGAGTAAATTATTATTTTGTATCTCTATTCTAGCAAAACTTGAAATCTGAAAATACAATTTTTTATCCTATTGAAGCACTCTATTTAGATTTATTTGGGAAGGAACAAATAACCGAAGGTGCATGCACTCTTTTAAAGGGCCATTCTAACCAGAAAACCTACAAAGGCTTTCTCCTTCAAGATATAATAAGAATATCGGTTTCTCACCTTAAATAAATGCTGAGTAGAGCTCGAAATGAATGTCTTCATGGGACCTAGTGATCTGGTGTTAGCACTGCCAACAGCACAAGAGAATGATAAAAATGTTAGAATCAAGGCACGATATAGCAAAAGAACTGCCAAAACAGCGTATATAATAATAAAATCAAAGATTCATATTAATGTTCTATGGTATACAGGATACTATTATTAATTTGATGTTAGAATGCACTAAACTGCTACAGAGTATAAGAGGGATTGGAGGCCAATAAATGTACATCATATTAGTCAATATCAAGAGGCGTCAAATTAATTTGATCTTTGCCTAAGTTTGGGAAACAAATCGGTTAATATGGAAAAGAAAGGTGCAGTTAGTAATATCATAATTTTGCAAAAGTATAAGGTGCATTTAGCAACCATCAAAAAACATGTGCCCAACTCCAAATAGCAAAACAGACTAAAACAAGTCAGGAATACTGTTTAATGTTCAGCTGGCGGTACAAAGTGTTACAATTAGTGGTGTGATAGAAGAAATCATAGAAACAAAGTTAGAGAAGCCCAAAAGGTAAAGGGGTTAGAATGACGTTTTAGAATCAATTAATCACCAGAGACAAAATTTCGATTTTCACACTGCCCCAACCAATAGCTTTTAGGCTGACCGGGATCCTTCATTATTCGTACCCCACTCTTCTTCAGGCTCGTTACCATTGACAAGTACTGCACCATCATTAGAATCAGCATCCACAACAACAGCCTCCTCTTGGCTACCCTCTTCTCCATTCTGCTCTGAAATCTGATTACATCCATTTGGTTCTGCAGACTGAAGTCCACAAATAAAAGATAAAAACAGTAAAATCAGACTGGAATCCTGAACCACTCAGGGCAGTTCCTACATTTAATATGCTGCCGACTTAAAATAGAAACATGTACATATTGATTATATACCTCATGGTAAAGATCACCATTTTCAAGTGGCTCCTCATCCTCTACTTGCATGTTTCTGAAAGCTTCCACAAGTGTCATCTGTGATCTATCAGCATGGTTCAAATAGCCCGATGCAGGAGGATAAACATCCCTACAAAACAATAAAAAATTGATAGCATATCCATCTAAGACAAAAAAATAGGATGCACCAACAAGGCTTTGCAACCAAAGCAAGAGGTAGAAGAAAATCATAGATCAACCAAGAAGGCCAAACCACTGGAATCTGAAGATGATTTGTCCAAAGAGATCATATAAAAGTGATAACAATAAATAGCAGTGAGGTATACTGTTTGACAAAATTAACTAGCGAAATAGTAACCAATAACAACTAACACTAACTGACAGAAAGGATTCCTGTTCGATACCTTGTTTCTGCCAGTTTAGACTCAACAGAAAGAGAAAGCTCCCAATCCTCAAACAAGTTAGGATACTCTCCAGGATCAGCCAAAGATTCAGCAGCTTTGGGATTAACCTGCAAACAATGTAAAAAAAACTTCAAATCATTTTGCAATTTATAGCATTAATAAATTTAATAATATAGTCAGTTTTGACTTTTAAGTATAATTATAGAAACATGCAAGTCCAACTGATTCATGTTGCAAGAGTACAAAGAAATTAAATATCATGACACTTAAGTAGAAGCAGGAAGATACTAAAATGCTGCACCAACAATGACTTATCAAGCCAATCTTTTCCAGAAAAATGCCGTGTTATATAATAACATTAACCATCAACTTGAACAAAAGAGAAAGATATCAAACTACACTAGTTTATATCTGGGATAAAAAAGAGGGGGAAAGTAGATATGTTGACAAGTTGAGACACATGCATAACTCATGAACAACAAGCTTAGAGAGTAAGAAGTATATAGCTTTTATATCATTGATTATATAAACGTGATATTTTCAAATCTAGTAAACTATTCAGAAAATCAATCAAGCAGAACTGAATCTAACAAAAGTTTAAGATAAAACTAACCCAACTCGAGAAGAAGAAAGCAGGATAAGGAACACCAGAAATACAATGGGAACTAACCTTGTAGAGGTCTTTTCTCCAAATTGTCACTATCTCTGAAACCTTGCTTGGAAGATAAGATCGAGCCATAAGAGCAGCCTCTGGTATCCGATTGCTGCAAAAGGAATACTTCAATATATCATGACTACCGAGACATATGGCAGTCTATTTTCTTCAGGTACATGATAAATAATTACCTTTCCACTAAAAGCTGAAGGCAATCCTCCAATTTACCCAACATGAATAAACAAAGGAAAGCAACATTGTTCTTCCCCTGCTCTTTGGAAAGGGATGCCAGTCTTGATATTCCTTCGGCATCGCCCAAAGAGGAATAAAGCAGCAATAAGCCACTCAGGTCCATTGCATGCTTCATGCATTCCTCAGCCATTGCTAGCTGCAATGACAATGGAGAAGTTTAACGTAACTAAAGGAAATGAAGGAAAACTAACAACATATATGACATTTTTATGTCCATTGGGCTACATTAAGACAAACAGCATGTTATACAATTCCAAATCTACATCAGAAAATTGTAATGTACATCTGGCATTGAAGAAGATGCAAAGCAAACCTAAGGCCATCTTATAATTCATTTATCAATTAAATACCAAGTCATAGCTCACATCAACTGAGAAATAATAATTAAAAGGGAAGCTGTACCTTTCTACATCCTTAAGAGATATTCATTCAAGAGCAAACACATTGAACATTTTCAAATTGTGATTTGCAACCACGTCATGAAACTAGTAGAGAATCAAAAGCTACTAAATAAGGGTGATAGGAGAAAGACAATCGTAACAGAGTGAAATGGCACAGGAAAAAAGTTGGCAAATTAGAGAACACACAACACCTTTCCAGTGGACAAAGCCAGTTTTCCCAACTGTTTCCATTTAGACTCACTCTGAACTTCTGCGGCAATTTCCTGCACAATTGAGCATGAATCTCCAGTGACGATAGAAATTTCTTAAAGATACAATTAAAGCTCAACATAAAATCAAATATATAACTCAAAATATTCAAGCAAAGAAAAGATTTAAGAAGTACTTCCATCCCCAAACCAATTAAATAACTCTTACCTTAGCAATCTCTAGTTTACCAAGCTGTATGGCAAGCTCAAATCTGTAATCAGGGTCTGTAGCTACTACTAGTGCATCCTCTACCATGCCTCGTGATTCCAGGAAATGAGCCACACTATCAATCAACCAAACCACAGATTAAATCCAAAAAGCATCTCAAAAATCACAACTTAAATAAGGGGAAATTGAATATAACAATTTTAAAAATAAATAGCGTTCAGGGAAAAGGAATGCCCAAAGGGTAAAGGGACTAGCTTTAGATTAAGTTACTTATGGCGACAGATTAGAGTTGGAATTTGGAGTTTCTCAACACATTCAAATATGATAGAGATATTACCAAAGATGAAGACAAATTTTCACCCACAAGGGGCAAAAATATTCAGCATGAGATGGCTAATCAAGAACCCAGAAAAATGACACATAGGAATAAGTGAAAAGAATGGGAAGGGAGAAAAAGTAAATTCTATACCTGCAGCCCAATTTGGAACAGTTGAAGAATACTGGAAACATAACCATCTATATTCTTTGAAAATGGAAGGAAAATATATTGAGGTGTATGCATACCTATTATGGTGCTCTTTGGGAATAGAAGGTAAAATTTCATTGGCCATTTCCAAGTCTCCACGCATCACAAGAGTCTTGTACTCAATCAGGCTGAGAAGTAATGTGTATCCCATAACACTGTACAATATGACACAAATGAGTGAAGATAGACATTAAAAATGCCTTTTCAAAGCAAAACAAACATGCAATTTTATATAAAAATTAGCAATCACTAGCCAACTTACTTGAACTCTTTGTCTATCAGATATACCCGACTTTGGCTAGCAAGATATCCCAACAAGTACATTGGACGATCCAAATGAAACATTGTCGTTACCTAAAATCATTAAATCATCAAAGTGAAACCATCAAAACCTACAAAACCCAATGCATCTAAATGTATGGAACAATTTCAACCCAAGGATAAACATATAACAAATACCTCTCCACCGACACAGTAATTAAGCCTCCAAGAAGAGTTGTTGTAAATGAAACAGTCCCCAACCCAAATGCCGGTCCTGACACGTTCATTGGTTTCATGAAGTAGTTCAAATGCATCCTCAACTCCTTCTTCATCAACCGGTCTTCCACTATCTAAGTAAGATTGAACTACATCTCGCTGCATCATGAAATTATCAAAATTCATTACCACATAACTGTAAGAAATTGTTCATTCAACAAAGGAAGCATCCGCTGGTTTTGCTGATCTAATAAGCAGATTACATAAAGGAGACTTACATTGTACTTCAGGATATAAAAAGATGTCTCACTAGCGATTGCCACCAAGTCACCACTATCAGCCCAGTAGAGATTCTGACATGTTCAGTAAAACAAAAAACACATTTAGGATGCATGGTGGCTAAGAAGCAAATGGAGCATGTAGAGCTATTTTAGCTTACTTTCACAGTAACATCAATTCGACGAATCAACCTGCATTCAGTCCAATCGTAAAAACAAATAAAATCATTGGAGCACATTGCCAGTAGAGTGCCCCCAAAAATACGCTCAGCAGAGAAGGTTGGCCGGACACTCCTCTTTTCCTGGAAGTTTAAATCTTTGTCAATACCACTACATTGTAAATATGGAACTTGAATATAGCATTAGATAAAATTCCTTAACAAATAGAACAACATTATATACATAATAAGATATTAATCATATAATTATATACAGTCCTACATTAGCAAGTCAATTTGTTCAAAGTTTAAATTTCCTTGAAAAATGAAATCCCTTTCCCCAACCAAAATTTTATTCATCCAGTTAAGCCCAGCTCTCCGGCAGCAATAGATCTGTTGCTTATATCATATATCTTTCAACAACAGAAAACAAAGTCTGCAAGCACACTAACTTTTTTATATGAAAAAAAATACTTTCTAAGGTAAGAAACCATCTACATGAAAAGTTAGTACAAACCTGGAAACTTTTGCTGAAAATCTTAATCTTTGATGTGCTTTCTCTAACAGCATACTCACCATCAGCTGACCAAACACATTCTAACGCAGAACCAAATGACCTATTTCTCCAAGCCAAAGCTGTATATATAATGTACTCACCATCTCCACATACAACAACAAACCTCCCATTTGGGTTATGCTTTAAGCTCTGAAAAAAACAAGATAAAGGGTAAAAGATTACGCGTAGACATATACAAATACAGCTCACAAAAAAATTAATCAAAATATTTTAGTAGTGGTCCTTAAAATTATGCACAAATTCATTAAATGATGCTAGAAAGCATCAACTCACTTGAGGGTACAGATCACAGGTCCCCAATTCCTTAACAGCTAAGGGCAATCTTTCTCCATCAGTACCCTAAGAACCAGAGAAAAAAATGAAAGAAAATAAAAATTTACACCATCATCTTAAGGTGAAAAATGCAATATTAAAGGTCACACCATGAGTGCAGAAAGAAATATTTTTATGACAAATACACTACCTCAAAATCTGCTCCTACACTCTTAATATTCACAGTTTGAATTTCATTTTGCTTAGCCCATATGATTTTCCCACTGTTGTCCATACTTGCTACAGGTACTTCACGGCCAATTTTCACCATAATAGTTCCTTCGTCATACCCAATCACAATCCTGTAAGAAGAAAACAGCAAGAGTTTTATCCTGACATGAAAACTAATCAAGATCTCAGTTCAGAAACCCAATATCATCAATTTGCATGCAGAAAGAAACATCCAACTAAAGAAGTCAGGTCAAGCAACCTAAAACAATGATGGTTATAATTGATTTCTCACATTCTTTTGAAGAGAGTTTTTAGCTTATTTATCACATTGTTTCAGCAAATAGACATACTCTAAAATAAGCGACGAGCTGTTCTAGCATTTAATGGCCAAAATATTCGTCCTAGTATTTAAGTATAAATAACCTAGAAAAAAAGTTAAAACCTGAAAAATGGAATAAATATATTACTGTTACATGATTTAACCAAAAGAAATTACCTCCGTGAACCTTTCATATATCCGATTGCCCAAACTCTCTCAAGACCATAATTCAATGTATTTTCTAGCCTGAAAACAAATGAATTGTTTAAAAAGGTCAATAAGTTGAACAACATAAGGATACCATCGTGTACGTCAAAGACTATTAAGATCAACATATCTTAGGCAAACACTAATGTATCATGCAAGTTAAAAATATTAATGGTGAAGCACCAAAGTGGCTCCAGACCATGGATTTCTACATCTATCTTAGGATTAGACTGGTCCAGAGGCCACGTGGCCCAGAATTTCATATTTTGCTTAGCCATGCTTGTTCTGGTATGGTTCCAAAACCCAAATTTCTGTTAAATATAATAATAAAATATTGAAAATATTTTATATTGATATTTATATATTTTAATAACTGAATCCAATATATTTTCAAGCCCAAAATACAATTTCATTCCCCAGGGCTTGGCCCTCGGACATGTTTACTCAAGATGCTCATCCCAACATTTTTCTATGATAAAAAAGCATAGTCATGCTTTAACCAATGCAAGAATGAGACATGAAATTGAAAACAGAGGTGGAATCTTGAATTGTTATGCAGAAACAGAACTGGATAATGTTAGTCTCCCTACAAAAAATATGGGCACTGGAAATCAGAAGGGGTGGGCATGCCAAAGCAGAAATATTCCTACCTATAAGTGGTAGCATGCCAGATACGAACTGTCCCATCCTCAGAACCAGTGATAATAATGGGAAGGTCAGGATGGAAACAAACAGCAGAAACATTGTGCGTGTGGCCTTCCAATGTCTGAACACAACTCTTTGTCTGGTAGTCCCATACCTGCAGCCATGTAATGTATCTGAGAATAGTTCCTCAAGATTTATTTATGATCAAAAGATAACAGAATAAAAATAGCAGCTGTAAAGTGTATACCTTAGCAGTGTGGTCATCAGAACCGGTGATCAGATAGGGCTTATCACCTCCTGTAAAGTAATCAACACAATTTACACCTTTCTGATGGGCATCCAGAGTAAAATTTGGGTCGGGAGAGCCAAGGTTCCAAATCTAGAAATTTCAAAGAGAGCCAAGACTGATTTAGCAAAGGTTATATCAAATGAAGTAAGAAATAAAATGGAAAAAAAAATACAAACAGAAAGGTGTCCTTTGTACCTTTATAGTACGGTCAAGAGATGCACTAGCAAAAGTATTAGTGTCCTTGGGATTAAAGGTCACTTGCATGACATAATGGGAATGTCCCTCAAATATCTGAGTACACACCCAACCCTTATCCCAATCCCAAAGCTTAATGAGCATATCATCAGATGAAGACAACACATAAGGAAGAGTAGGATGGACAGCGACACATCTAATGTAATCGGTATGTGCCTCAAATACTTTGACCTTATCCATTGTGTTGTAATTGTATACTCGAATAACCATGTCATCAGCTCCAGCAACAACCCATTGTTTGCGTGCAACGAACTTGGCTGACCTAACTGCAGATGGGAAATGTCAACTTCAGAGAATGGTAATAACTTCATCATGATGAAAACAGACGGAAAAATAGCATCAGTAGACACAGATGAATCACTGAAAACAAATGAATACATACCTGGCAACTCAGTGACTTCAAATGACTTAGCCATGGTCTGTACACCAAGGACAGATAAGTTAACTCTAAAAGATAGGTAAAATTCCAAACAATTCAAATTCTACATATAATGACTGGGAAGTTTTTAAAAAAAAAAAAAAAGAAGCCTACTACTGATTCAATAATATGTTAAGAAATCAAAACCTTAAACCAAATAAATTCCATGAAAATAATAATAATTTCTAGACTTATATTATGAAGTAATTATATCAACGTGCAAAAAAATTTATTGTTCATTGAAGAAACAAAAAGAAAAAGATACAAAAATATGTTCCACAGATAAAGGATAAGCCATATACGTAGAGAGCTAAAAAGATCCATGTTCCCATTTTCCATGGATTTAAACAGAGTTTTATGCCAGTAGCCCTACATACAATATAGCACCCATAGATGAGACTAAGGATGATAGTTTAATCATAAACATAACTAGAAGAGCACTATACAGTCCAATGATTTTAGGTTAAGCTCCAATGTATGGAGTGAAATTCAATTATAATTAGAAATTGAAAAAAGGAAAAAGGAGTCAAATAACAGTTAAGAAGTTTGTAAAAGGGACCTATTTCATCAATGAGTCTCAAAGTTCAATTACTCCTAAGCAGGAGTCAAAGGGGACTCTACTCATAAGACTAGAGTGAGTGAAGTGATTGGAGAAGTGCCAAAAGATGCTCCATAATTGTAAGATAATACCAGTACCAAGTCAAAAGTCATAACAACAGGATACTAGCAATATATCCACAAGATGAGTCAGAATAAAATGAAGAAAACAAATAACCATAAAAGAAGTGATGGAATAAAAAATGGAATTTTTCATAATGATGACAGAGTCAATCCGAGTGTCACACAGCAGGCCTAAAGTTGCTTTAACATAAAAGAAATTCTCAAGCCAAGTAAAGAGAGAGGTATGTTTTTATAACACATTTGTTGGTGTGATAACTAAGAATATTATTATTACTATTATTATTTTGTAAATAAGAATTAAGTACCTTCTAAATCTTTCAAAAAGAAAAAAGCGTTGGAGTAATCAGAAAGGACAAAACCAGTATGTATTAAGGCTTACTTAAACTAATTGAGTTCTATGAATGTTTTCTATAGAAAAATAACCATCTAAATACTCCAATCATAATTTCTTGCATAGCATCCCACAACACCCATGTAAGTGCACTGTGACAGATGGTGGAAAAAATGTTTCAGAGTAACAAAAGATAAAGCCCTATTATGAACTTTTCGAAATAGCTTCTTTCCATCATTACTTCAAAATATAGTTACGACAAGCATTAAAGAGAAGCAAACAGGTTAGTTATTTATTTTATATACTAACTGAAATCATCATGTATATCCATTTATTCAACCATTTTTTCAGATTCTGGCAATGCACTAACATGTAACACGTCAAACCTTCCAGTTTTGGCAATCAATAAAACTCTCATACCTGTGACTGGTAGTTCCAGATGCACACAGTTCCAGAATACAAACTTGCTAGAATCCTGCAAAAAGATTTATAATAGATCACATTTATTCTTCAAGCTTGAAAAGGCCAAAATTCAAATAAATGGGAAACCGAATAAAGAGTAGCAATTACCATGGTTCTGTTGGATGGAGATCTACGGATTTTACTCTCTCTGATCTTTGAGCAAGTTTTCTCTGATCCAAACATCACAATTAAGAACATTACTTACACATTTGCAAAACATTCACACAAAAACAATAAGAAGATCTATCCCGCACATAAAACTGAAGTGAAATGAAATTGATTACACATACCTTAATTTCGAGTCTGAGAGGCTGTAGAAAAGAAAAAAACACGCAATTAGTAAACTGAACAAAGGTCTTAAATCAAACTCATTGGACGAAGTAGGAAAGAAATCAAAACTGGAATTGCAACATTCATAATGAACGAGTCAAATAAGGAAAAAAAAACAAATTCACTCGGCAGATCTCAACTATATTCAAATCCCTAACACTCCAGCTTGGCTGAATAGTACTGAAATGAGAACAACAAAGGGCGACGTAGAAAGGCGGTATAACTGGGGCAAAACATAACTGAAAAACCTTCCCATTTCTGTTTCCATAAATTAAAGAGAAGATTGGAACTGGGAAAGCAAGCAAAGGGGGAATTGAATCAGATCCAATGCGGAACGAAACAGATCAAAAAATTAACTAACCATTTTCGAAGACTAATTAAAGAAGAAGCCTGGATCGAGACCGTGGTTTTAACAGAGAAAGAGGTGTTCTTTGATTGGTGCAATGTAAAAATAATAGAGACAGAGAGCTCGCCCCTGTTTCGTGCGTTTTAGCGTAAAAATATGAATTAGAAAAGGGACGAGACGCTTTGGAGTTAAAAGGGATAGATTATTTACGGAAGTGCCACTCCCCGCTTTTTCTTTTTTCCTTTAAACAAAAAAAAGAGGCACCAAATGGTATTACTATACTCATTCAATGAAATGTCATTAGAAAGGACGTGGCTAAAACTGAAAGAATCAAATTTTGCATTGCTCATTGCCTGCAACAAACTTGAAGCTCACTGCTGAAGATAAGGCATCTCATTTGGATAATGCTGTGCATGCATTTTAGTTGAATCTTGTTAAGAATTCTTAAAAGGCTTTTGTTTAAACAAAGATAATAGAAAACTTGAAGACCTAAAACAGGAAATTTCCAGCAATTAATAGTAGACGAAAACTAAAGTGTCACCATTTTGTTGAAGTTGGTTTTTGCGGCAAAAGAGAAATATGTTTGAAAGCTGAAATAATTTCTTGTAATAAATTTGAAAAGCCAACAACTGTTTATGAATATATAGTATGGGGAGGCTTTGCCATTAAGTAAAATGATGATGCACTTACAGATCTTCCGTTGCCAGAGACTTTTCAGTCTCCCACTCTCCCTCTATGCAGTGTCATTCCATGCGGTCTTGTCCGTTGATTACTTGGGGCGTGCTGGAATTAACGGTCAAGATTAAGCTTACACGTTGTTCACTAATAGTTTTGACTAAAAATAAAAATATTTAAAAACGGAGGAGCCAGTCGCGTTATTTCGGGGAAGCAGATGCCGTGAAGATTACCATATGTAACAAACAAGGCTAGATTATAACACTTGGGTGAAATTTTCACATAATAAATTTATAAAATATAAATGATATTTTTAATATGTTTCAAATCTTATTTTTAGCAAAAAAAATTTAAAATTTAAATTTATGATAAAAATAACCCAGAAAATTGCATTGAGACTCTGCAAAAACAACATGGGAATGATCTCTCATTCATAGGTATCGAATCATTGCCTGTCTAAAGGCTAAAATTGCAAAAAGTAATTTACTCTAAGTGCTTCAATTCCTTAATTTGATAATTGACACATAGTCATGACTTATCGAATACTTATTTTAAACCTTTCAATTTTCAGGACTCATTAATAGATTTGTATATAGCCGGGTTATTTGGCCCGACTTCAAGGTCCGCCAGAAAAGTAAGAGAATTTGGATAAAATATAAACCTGAAAAATAGACTTGGACTAAAAAATAAGACTCATTTAGAAAATAGACCGAGCCTTAGGTAAGGCTTTTTTGGCTCGGCCTAAATATCTATTTTCCTTTTTTTTCACTATTTTGCTACAATTTTACAATTATGTTGTTACTATTTTATTGTTGTTATTTAGATATTGTATAATTCTTGTTTTATTGTTAATTTTATTATTATCTTAGAGGCATTTGCTTGTTAAATTGCACATACCTTAGTGTTATTTAAGTATACATATTTTTTAAATTTATTTTCAATTTATTGAGAAACATTTATTTTAATGTTTTTAGTATTATTGATGTATTATATATATTTTAAAATGTATATAAAAATTAATATGGATGGGTCGAGTCTGAATTTTAACATTTTTATTCGGGTTGGGCAAAATTTTAGGTTCATTTTTGGGGTCAGGTCGGACTTAGGCCTAACAAACAAGTCTCAAATTTTTGTTAAACTCGGGCCGGACTCATAAACACCTCTGCATCATTAATATGTTTTTTCTTTGTCATGCATACCAAATTTTGCTAGTGATAAATTTATTTTTGCTTTAAATACTTTTATCATTTATGAGTTTATAATAATTGTCATATATTTATGTTTTTTCTTTAAACCTTGATCTAGGTTTTGGATAAATCTTTTTAAACAAGCTAGAATTGTTTTATTATTACAATATTAAAGAGAGGGGGATGAGATCATTTTAACTTGTGTCTTATAAATACTAGACATAAAATCTAACCATTGCTTCAATCAATTCTTAAATTCTTTTAATATACTTTCAATAATTGGAATCACTCTAATCTTATGAATCAAAATTTTCTAAAGTTTTAATTTATTTCGTGTCACTTTAATTTTTCATATGCCAAGTTACTTATTAGATATTTGACTTTCATTATGCCTTTTGACTTCCTTTATGCTTTCATTTCTCAATTACGGGTTATCTTCCGAGTTAAAATTGTTATAAAATAAAGAGAGATGGTGAGAATAAAGAACAAAGAAAATATGAAAGCAATAGAGAATAGACTTTATTGATCAAAAGGGATAATTACAATGCTTCATCAGAGTCTCTATTTATAGGCATAAGAAGTATAAAAGAAGTAGAGATCTAATTCTAATAACTATTAGAATTTAAAGTATATCAAAACTTTATCTTGATCATGATGGACATCCACTTAATAAAATATTCATAACACTCCACCTTAGATGTCCATTGATAGATAGTGTGCCTCGTTAAAACCTTATTAGAAAAAACCCTATGGGATAAAAACTAATGAAGGAAAAAGAGTACACAATCTTCTATTACAAGTTGCCTCATTAAAAACCTTTACTAGGAAAACTCAATAGAATAAAATTTTGGTTAAAGAGTACAACTTATTTTAGACTCCCCTAATGGCAACATTACATTACATCTTTGAGTTGACGCATTTCAAATTTGTGCAATAGTCTTTCAAATGTTGAAGTTGGTAATGCCTTAGTAAAAAGATATGCTAAATTATCACTAGAATGAATTTGTTGAACATTTATATCATCTCTTTTCTCAAGATCATAGGTGAAAAATAATTTTGGCGAAATATGTTTCGTTCTATTACCTTTGATGTAACCACCCTTCAATTGAGCTATACATGCTGCATTATCTTCATATAAGATAGTTGTCATCTTTTCCTATAAAAGCAAATTACATATCTTCTGAATATGTTAGGTCAATAACCTTAGCCAAACATACTCTCGACTTGCCTCATTTATTTTTACATGATTTGAAGAAGTGACTGCTAATGTTTGCTTTGTTGAACGCCATGATATGACAGTACCCCCACATGTAAATAAATATCCTATTTGAGATCGACCTTTATGTGGATCTGATAAGTATCCAGCATCAGCATAGCCAACTAATAAGGATTTTGAATCATTTGAATAAAATAACCACATATCAATGGTCCATCTAAAATATATAAATACATGTTTAATTACATTCCAATGTCTATGTGTTGGAGAATAACAAACTCTTGTTAACAATTTTACAATGAAAGTTATATCAGGTCTTGTGTTGTTTGCAAGATACATCAATGCCCCTATGACACTTAGATATGGTACTTCAGGACCAAGAAACTCTTCATTGTTTTCACAAGGACGAAATTGATCTTTATTCACATTTAACGATCGTACAACCATCGAAGTACTTAATGGGTGTGCTTTATTTATGTAAAATTTCTTTAATATATTTTCCACATAAGTTGAATAATGTACATGAATTTCATCTTTTAAATGTTTGATTTGTAAGCCAAGATAAAACTTTTTTTCCAAGATCTTTCATCTCAAAAACTTTCTTTAAACAATTTATTGTATTTTGAAGCTCTTCAGGAGTTCCAATAATATTTAGATTATCAACATAAACAACAATTATCACAAAATCTGATCCAAACCTTTTTATAAAGACACATGGACAAATTGGATCGTTTTTGTAACCTTCTTTTAACAAGTATTCACTAAGACAATTGTACCACATACGTCTAGATTGTTTTAATCCATATAAACTTTTCTTTAATCTGATCGAGCAATTTTCTCAAGAAACTCTATATTCTTTTTGGGATTTTAAATCCTTCAGGAATTTTCATATAAATTTAACTATCAAGTGTACCATATAAATAGGATGTAACAACATCTATTAGATGCATATCAAGTTTTTCACGTACTGTCAGACTAATAAGATATCTAAACGTGATTGCATCCACCAAAGGAAAATATGTCTCTTCATAATCAATGTCGAGCCTTTTCGAAAATCCTTCTGCTACAAGGCGAGCTTTATATCTTATGACTTCATCAATTTCATTTCGTTTTCACACAAATACCCATTTATATCCTATCGGCTTTACACCTTTAGGTGTTTGGACTACAAGTCCAAAAACTTCACGTTTAGAAAGTGAATTCAATTCTGTTTGAATTACATTTTTCCATTTTGGCCAATCTTTTCTATTTTTGCATTCCTTAGTAGATTTAGGCTCATGATCCTCATTTTCTTTTGTTATTTCAGTAGCAACATTATAAGCAAAACTGTTGTCGACAAATACATTTTTTTGTTCCATCTTTTTCTTGTATTGACATAACTTATTGAGATCTCTTTATTTTCATCATTTCCATTTTCACTTTTAGGTACCTGAATCTCTTCTTGAGTTTTATAATTAGTTATGTCATGGGTCTCTTCAGGAACCCCCACCTCCACTATATGACCATATTGAATGTTTGCTCCTTTTTTTACGAGGAGTTTTTATCTTTGGAACCACCGGTCTTCCACGCTTCAGGCATGAATTACTTTCTTTTGCACTAACACTTTGCCCTGTTAGGACATCAATTTGTATTGGAGCATTTTCAGCTGGTATGTGAGATTTAATGAATTTGACAGTTGATTTGTAAAATGAATTATCTGTTGAACTTCTAGTTCACATGGCTTTGTGCGAGGATCTTAGATATTGATAATTCATTTCAAGTATTTTATTAATCAAACTTTTTATTCTCTCCCCCTAATGTTGGGAAAACTGACAACTCATGCCATAACCAAATATCAAATTAATAGTTCAAAAATATTATAAGGAGACTCATATAAATATAGATTCTCAATCTCTTATGGTGACCTATCTTTGTGCGTTGTGGTGGAGCAGTTGAAACATATACCGTACATCCAAAAATTGTAAGATGGGAAATTTTTAGATCTTGACCAAAAATCAATTATAATGGGGAGTATTTATAATTTATTGGCTTGATGCGTACAACATGTTAATCAATACAATATCATGCTGAAATAGAAAGTTTTATTCTCATAAGTAATGATTTAGCTATTAGTTAGAGGAATATAATAAACAATTCAGCTAAATCATTTTGTGTGTGAACATGAGCTACAAGATGTTCAACATTTATCCCAATTGACATGCAATAATAATTTAAAACTTGGGATGTAAACTCACCAACATTAGCAAGATGAATTGTTTTAATTGTATAATCTGAAATTAATCATTTAAACAAGCAATCTTGCAAACAACAAGTTGCGAGTTGATAACACATGTGATTTTTTTGTAGATGCATCTACCAAAATCATATAATATCAAAACCATCCACATCGTGGATGAATGGACCCATATTCATTTTAGAAATGCAAGACATTAAATCTCAACTTTAGCTAATGAGTTTCTAAGAATTAATTTCCATTGAGAACAGGCAACAAATGAGAATTCTTTAAATTAAAGAATCTTCTGGTTCTTTAATGAATGTACATATGAATTCTCAATTAATTTTTGCATCATATATGATTCAGGATGGTTTAACTGGTCGCGCCAAGTAGTAAATGCATTTGTATCAGTAAACTTCTGGTTTATTTTAACATGTATTTCAATTGTACTAAATTGTAACAAATTGATAATTTTACTATCATTCTTTTTAATTTGTATCCACATATAAGTACCATTGTGACATTTACTATTGGAAATGTCTAAATCAATGTGAAGTCTATAATGCCACTAAGTCAATAAATATAATTTCCAAATAATTATATGAAGTATTCGTTTCAGAGAATATGTCAAAATCTTCAAATGTCCAAAAATCTATTAATAGCAAACTTTAAATGTGGATCTTCTTTTTCAGGTGTACAACAGGTATATAACCAATGACTTTTCGTACATAAGTTTTCTCTTTTATAAGTTCTCATCAGTAATATTGTTCCACGTAATTTTAATTGAGAACTTATTCTGAATACTGTAGAGTTATACTCACCATTTTTAAAACTTGCAACTTTAGGTGCATCCAACCATAACGAGCTTTATCATATTCTATTGCTCATAAGTAGATCTTTCACAGTCAAATATTTTGCTTTCAACCCTTTAATAGGGATGATGACAAAGGAATATCACAAAGATTATAAAATAAATATAAATTAATAATCCAATCTCCTTTTTTATTCATATGAAATATAATATTTTCCTCATTCACAATCTCAATATGAGATCCATTATGAATATATTTTAAAACTAATGCATTAACCATCACAAACTTTGTGCTTTTTAGATATTGATATATTAGCTCTGCTACAGCTTTTAACTAATTTTGTACTTTCAAATATTGGAATAATATTTATTTGTTTTAGTACCAAATAAGATAAATAGTTTCTATTTGTAATGATAGAATTCATTACTACATTTTCATATCATTTATCAAAAAATATTAACAAAAACAAAATATTTGAGCGTACTCCACATATGTGGCCAATAATCTTTCATATCACATTGATGACATAAGTTATCTTTACCCTTTAAAGAGTTATCTTGAGAACTTTCATTGTTCTCTTATTTATTACTTTGTTCCCACTTTTAGTGATCCATGATTATATCTTTAATTTTCTTTATGTTTGCGTTCACTTCAGGGAATGCAATAGATTTACTAGGACAAACTTATAAATGCCCCAATAGATTCTTTATTTTATAATCACCATCGCAAACATGCGTGAGATTTCAAATCAAAATCTATCTATTAATGTTGTCATGATTAGCATCCAATTATAATAAACATAATATAATAAATAAAATATAGTAAAATACACTTAAAGATCTTTAACATCATTATCATCACCATGATCCATTATGAGATTAAATCTTTCAACATCCTGAAGGTAAAGTTGTAAGGGTGAAAGTTTAATGTGAAAGAGAATTTGATCTATGGGACGCTTCAAAAGATTTTGAAAAAATATAAAGAATCATCGTGCTGATAACGTGTTATAAAATAAAGAGAAATAGAGAGAATAAAGAACAAAGAAAACATGAAAGCAATAGAGAATGTACTTTATTGATCAAAAAGGATGATTACAATGCTTCATCGAAGTCTCTATTTATAGGCATAAGAAGTATAAAAGAAGTAGATATCTAATTCTAATAACTATTAAAATTTAAAGTATATCAAAACTTTATCTTGATCATGATGGACATCCACTTAATAAGATATTCATAACAAGAATATAATTTAATTCTCATGTTTTTTAAATTGGTGGTATATTTGATAAATTGAAAAATTAAGTATTAAAAAATTTTAAAAAATAAGTATAGAAAATTAAGTGTTGAATTTAAGTTATAAAATCGGCTTAGCCTATTACTTAAAATTGAATACGGATTATAATTAGATTATTTGATAAATAAAAACAATTAAATGTATTCATTGTTAAGTGATAAAAATGTCTCTATATACTTATATTTTTTATACTTTTTTGGGGAAAAATCTATCTAGTAAATTTAATTGTGGGTTATTAAACATGTTTAAAAAAAAATTAAGGATGTGTTTGATAAATAGGAAGGAAACTATGTAGAAAATATTAAGTTAATTTTATTTTTATTAAAAATTAAAATAAATTATCTTTTTTTTTTCAAAAAAAGATATATTCAAATTACAATATGTATACTTTATTTAAAATTATTGAAAATAATATAAAATATTATATTAATAAGATTAAAATTAAAAAATTCTTTTAAAATTAATATTTACTTTTATCAAACAACATAATTATATTCCATACTTATATTTATTAATTTATTAAATAATTTTTAATATAAATTCAACACTTATAAAATTTAGCAGTAAAAATCTAATACTTAAAATTTTAATTTATTAAGAAAATATTAATTTTCAATTAATTGAAATTTTTTAATACTTTATTATGGCCTTATTTTAAGAGTTTTCACTCTCGGAAAGTAATTATTTTTAGAAGTTTTAGTCAACGAAAAGAAATTAGTAGTTTTTATAAAATAATTCTTTAAAAAAAGTTCTTTTTTGAGGTCAATTGACCCACAATTATCTATGGTACTCCGCGCCATTGTGGATTATCTTAATAAATTAATCATCAAGCGAAGACCAATTGTGGAAAAGATTAGCAGGATTGCAAGGAATTTTTGGTGGAATCATAATCGGAGAAATTGAAGGATACATTTTGTAAACAAAATGGGAAAATAAAATATCCAAATAACATACTTTATATATATATGTATAAGAACTGCATTGCGTCAATATTTTGCATTATTTTTTTTATAGATTAATACAATAATAGGAGTTTTATACCCTGGAATTTTATAGCATTAACAAGCCAAAATATGAGCCTATAAATTACAACACCAAAGAAGCTTTTATTGGTTGCCCCACACACTAAACATAGAAACCAGTCCGTGTAATAAATTTGCATCTTCAAGCTGATGATAAACAATGCAATCCAGTACGCCTCCTTGCCGTCAAACATCAGCAGAATCCGAGCCATTAGAGCCACTAATTTTGACCACAATCGTCCCTTTATCGCACCCAAACACGACTCTGTTATGAGAGAAACAATTGCCTATAAATTCGACAAGTCTATGAGAGAAACCAATTTCATGAAACTTACTTGCTGGAGTCTTTCATGTAAGCAACAGTCCAGACTCTTTCAAGACCATATGCCAATGTGTTGTCAAGCCTGTAAGTTCGGGTTCGAAATTCTCAGACATTATATGATCGTAGAATGTAACAAAAGTTATTAACGGCAAAAGAAACTCACCTGTAACTTGTTTTGTCCCAGACACGAACAGTTCCATCTTCCGAACAAGTAATTATAATGGGAAGCTGTGGGTGGACGCTTGTTGCAGTAACATTACGTGTATGGCCTTCTAGTTTTTGGACACAACATTTGGTTTCATAGTCCCATACCTATTGATCATCATATTCAACAGCATAGTTGAGATCAGATTGCAATTTATAACTGAAAATGCATGTCTCCGTAACTAAGAACTTTTTGTTACAAACCTTAGCAGTGTAATCATCAGAACCACTGATCAGAAACGGTTTATCACCGGCCATGAAGTATTCAATGCAATTAATCCCTTTCGAATGAGCATCCAATGTAAAATCTAGAGATCCAGAATCCATATTCCAAATCTGAAAATAGGGGACATTTTCAGACAACATAAACAGAACATTTCGATTCAGAACTAATTGTTGTTACGTACCTTAATGGTGCCATCAAGTGATGCGCTTGCAAAAGTGTTTAGGTCATTCGGATCGAAAGCAGCTTGCATCACATAGTGTTGGTGGCCCTCAAACACCTTACTGCAAATCCAGTCCTTCTCCCAGTCCCATAGTTTTATAAGCTTGTCGTCCGATGACGATAACACGTACGGAAGGGTCAGATGAATAATCAGACTCCTAATGTAATCTGTATGTGCCTCGATGTCTTTGATCATTTCCATTGTATCATAGTTGTATACACGAATATGTCCATCATCAGCTCCAACAACAATCCAGTTTTCACGCACTAGGAACTTGGCTGATCTTACTGCAATTCCCACATTTTTATTTACATGCACGTTAGAGACTATATATCCCTAACTAGAGAAAATTGCTAGAAATGTGAATATTTATTTGAGATATACCTGGTGATTCAGTGACCTTGAAGGACTTTTCTATTTTCTACAGATGGAAATTCGAGTTAGTATTAACAAAAATAAAAAATCCTTGTAATGTTAAAAAGTTTAACAAGCTTGTGTTTTAATTCCTCATCAACTATATGTACTGTCAGCTGGGAACAACATTAGAATTGCCTTACCTGTGAGTGGTAGTTCCAAATACAAACATTTCCGGAGTACAAAGCGGCTAAAATCCTGCACCAAAATTTGTCTAGCTTTAGTAACCTTGAAAATTGCAATTGGAAAGTATTAAGAAACTTCAATGAATACCATGGTTTGGATGGATGTAGATCCACATATTTCACCCTCTCTGAAGTTTGAACCATTTCTTTCTGCCCAAAACATAAATTTCCATCAAACTGAATGATCAGTAAATCACCTTCATCTTATATATATCATTATATCTACATAATTAAGTGTATATGTATATTCCAAACAAGGAGAAAGAGAAGATTATACTGGTCCTATACCTCAAATTTAAGTGAGTGGGCCTGCCTCATTCCAAATAGTCATGCAAAAAAGTGGCAAAAACACAAATTAAATTTTCACTAAAAAGTTGAGACCTACATACATTTCAGTTAAATTTTGTTAAGAATTCATCCCTATGATTAATGAATTCTTTTATGTTTAATCATGCATAGACATATATATATATATACGTCATTGTACTTGATAATTTGTTTATGTTGATTTAGGATAAAACAAAGTTAATAGACCCTAAAACTCAGTAGAAGAAATATAGGAAATACGAAACTAAAGTCTCACCATTTTGTTGAAGCTGTAAAAGAGAAATATGCTTAAAACCTGAAATACTTGCTTGTAATCAATGAATCGGATTGAGAGTATATAAATTGGAGAAGCCGGTAACTGTATATATAGTATGGGGAAGCTTTGCCATTAAGGAAAATGACCATGCATTTATCGAATATCTTACAGTCGCCAGAGACTTTTCCGTCTCCCTCTATGCAGTGTCATTCCATGCGATCTTGTCCGTTGGAATTAACGGTCAAGATTAGGTTTACAGGTGCATTGTTTTGACCAAGTTATAAAACAAAAAAAACAAAAAAAATGAAGGAGCAAATCGGGTTCCTTCAGGGAAGCAGGCGTCGTGAAAATGACAGAGGAATAAATAGAGAAGGGGGGTTCCTTGCTTCCTTGGTCACCACCGGCAAGTAGTCCCATGTTTTTGGATCTCTTATGTTTCGATCGTTTCAAGGCTCTCAAATGAGTTTTAAAATCGTGTATTATTTGCCATTAACCCAAAATAAAGAACATTTTGCCTCGGGAATATTTTCAATTACCAAAATTACAAAAATATTTTTTATATTTAAAATAAATTATATTATTTGAAGATATTTTATTTTTTTATTTTTTTAAAATCAATAAAAAATTACATGTGATAGTATTTGAATCCATACAAATTTCATTAATAAAACTTCAATTTTACTACTCAATAAAAACTTTATTTTAATTTAATTTATACATCTTAATTTTATTATAAATATTTTATTACATCAGTATACTTTATTACATTCATTTTGTGTCACAAGTTAACTCGACATTAACCAAAGATTGATAAGATCATGATAAACAATCGTAGTGCATTAATATGGTATTTATGTGTTTAAATTTTATTTTACTCAGAATTTAATCTATTTTTTAATATTGTATATATTGCATGTATTATTATTAATTAGTTACAAACCATACGTGTAATGCCCTCAATCTAATCCGATTAACCGAATCTTGGGTATTACCACACGAATATAGGCACAAGCATAATCTACTCATACAATTTACAGATAATTACAACTTACTTAATTACAAATTTCAAACTATAATACATAAGCAAATACAACAAGTAATTACAACTTCAACTCGAGGTAATTAAATTGCAACAATACCTTAATTAAAAACTTAATCTATTACAGATACCCAAAACATGGATTTCTAAGTAGCAATTTAAACTTTAAATGCGCCGCTAACTCACTCTGTATGCATAATGACTCGATATGCCACTTCTTGGCGTAATCTTGGCATCACCCCTCCTGGCGCAGACTCGTATCAACTTACCTGTAATATATCACACACAAATAAGTTCGTAAGAACTTAGTGAGGAAAATGTCCTTTACCTGCACAATGCTTGCACATTGTTACTGAAGATTTGTTATGATGTTCTTATTATTCTGGTTTTCAACTTGTTTCTAGTGAATATTTTTCTTAGAACTTCATTCATCATTCTTTATGAATATCATGGCCTACACTGCACTCATTACTTATCCATCAACATCATCGGTACGCCACTTACCTTTTTCTATATGATTTTTCATAAGTCTTTACCCATTTTCTTTATAGAGGTCCATTCGACCGAAACACTATTACTCTTGTATACGTAATGTTAAGCCATTATTTCACCACGTCATTGTTCACAGTTGAATAATGGTATTGCATAACACTTTACCGTAGCCCATGAAGACACTGTGCCTTTTTTATATTTCTAATCACACTTACAAGCCATACTAATCACACCAAAATAGTTTGATACAAAATCCACCACATGAATCATTCGTTTAGGGTAAACCATTGATAGCCTCAATATGATACGCCACAAGGGCACTGTTTCATAATTCTCCATGTAAATTATTCCTTTACAGTGTGCTACAAGGGCTTATCTTTCAAATTATTGCCACAAAGGCTATTATTGCAGGGTTTGCCACAGAAACTATCCCTTCATGATTCACTACAAAGGCGTTCTTTTCATATTACGCTACAAAGACGTTCATTTCATAATTTGCCACAAAGACGTTCCTTTCCTGACGTGTTTGCCCATTATCGTCTTGGGACACGCAGAGAACCCCATTAGGTAATCACCGTCCTTTAGTTCCTTTCGGAAGGTGCCATCCTTCAAGTTTTATATTAGAGATCGTGTTTTTAGTCCGAACGGACCCTTTTAGACTCTACCGCGGTGAACAAATACAGACTCACTTGACAAACCTTTCATGCATTGACACAATTCACATTCGTCTTTAAAAACCACAATTTACTCTTCACAAAGCATACCCATAACATACATCTAAGACACATATACGACCAAACCTAAACTTCTCACATTCTATACGATAACATGCGATCTATCCTCAACAATCATTCATATAGTTGCATGACCATCATAATATACTTTTCTATCGTTGATTTCATCGTTCATCAGTTTCTATAGAGATATATCATATGAATAGTATTTATGCAAGAGTCAGCTTAAAGACTCACCTGACAACCATGGATAGCAGTTTGAACTCCAAATCCAACCCTTATCAAGACATTACAATAACCACTACTTATAAAATAGAGGAACATCATTAAAGCTCATTCGAATAACCTTACCATCATCTCAGACCTAGATGAACCCCATACAAAGGCTTACTTCTTCATCTTACTATTCATACACTCTTATAGACCTACTCGTTCATAGCATAACATGCAAAATCATAAAACTTACCGTGACATGAGGTAATCACTGATAAAATTTGGGATCTCAACTTTAGCTTAAAGAAATTTCTTCGATTCTTCAAACCTCATATAATCATATTTTTTAAAAAAAGAAGAAGAGAACTCCTCTTTCCCAAACTTGAATATCCATTATTATAATCTAGGTCATTATGAGAACTTGACAAATATCACATCATTACTGAATTGTCTTATCAAAAAGTCTACAACCTAAAACCTAATTAAGTATCACCTTATCTTTTAACTATTTAGGTTCACAGCCAACTTACCTTGTAACTAGCACAATATCACAGTTAACGAGCGCACTATATCCTTGACGTGAACTCATACTCATGATACCATTTTACTTGGCCGCTGATCTTATTCCAATTAACATAGCCACCTAACAAGGAAAATTTATTAACTTGACCACATAACTGTACACACTCGCTCTATACGACGAAAGATGTACTTGAGCGAAACCTACTTTACTAAGCATACTACCTTAGGACTGTTGACACCATTTTTTTGATTGAAAACGGGGTCGACTTGGGTTTTGACGAAAACGAAAAAAAACGGGAGTCGCCACCAATCCTTTTTGATAAGGTGTGATCGGGTCACCTTGAAAAGTGGTTGTTTTTAATAAACGATTTGATTTTATTAAAACAAGGATTTTGGTCCACAAAATTCAGAAAAACAGGTTCGGGAGTCGATTACGCACGAGGAAGGATTAGCACCCTCGTAACACCCAGAAATTGGTACCTAGTTGATTAACTAATGTCTTGATGTCAAAACTCGAAAACTTGGAAAAATTAAAAATACAATCCTTGTGTTAAAATAATAATAAAAATTTGGAAAAGAAGCATATTTCACATTATTCGAGAAAGAGAATCATATCCAGTAAGTTAGGACACAATGTCTTGAATTCCCGATACGTGAATAAAAAATGCTTATTTAAAAGATATTTAACTATCTTGGATTAGAAAAGGGATCACGACCAGTAATTTAAGACACAATCCTTTTTTTTAATTCCCGATATCGTTTAAAACTTGAGTTTAAAAAGATTCGTGTAATAAAGTTTAAAAGAATATTCAATTGTTTAAATCAAATGAAGAGATCGCAACCCAATACGTTAGGGCACAATTTCTCAAAATATTAAACATTGAATATTGCATTTATTTCGAAAAATCCTCGTCTCGAGAAAACAACGTGTCACATCCAATGCGTTAGGACACAACGTATTAAATTCTCGATAACGAGCTTTTTATCATTTTTAAAAGAGTAATCTCGATTATTTAAATTTAATGAAGAAAATCGAAACCCAATATGTTAGGGCTCGATTCTCTCGAAGATCCAAAATACCGAATATTACTTATATTTTTAAATTTTCTTTTTTGAGATCTAAAAAATGGGTGTAATGAAATGGTAATGATAATGTAATAACGAGCAAAACAAAATATAAATAAGTAATGAGACTAATATATATATATAAATACCAAATAGACAAACCTAAGCAAGATAAATTAACAATAGCAGATATGTACATGAAGAAAATAAATAAAGATATATATATATATATGAATTATAAAAATAATGGAAATATATAAAAACATGTATATATAAAAGTATGTATATATATAAATTAAAGAGTATTAAAAAAAGTACAGAATTACGTATATATATATGAAAATTAAGAATATGTATATAAATATATAGATATGTATATATAAGGTATAGAAAACATATATATAAAAATACATATATAAAGAAGTATAGATATATAAGAAAATATAAACATATATATAAAATAAGGTGTAAAGATATATAAATAGTTATATAATAGTAATATAATAGGACAAGTTTATTTAAAATTTAAATAAGTAAATATAAATAAAAATATAACAATAATAAGGAGGAACTAATAGTATAATAATAGTAGCGTAAATATATATATAAAGGGAAAATATAATAATAATAACTAGATTAGTTAATAAAACAACAAAAATAACAAAATGGACCAATTAGAACTAAAAATAAAACTCAAAGATTAAAACTATAATAAAATGGGCAGAGGGGGACCAAAACGGAAGGGCGCGAAAGGAAGAAGGACCAAAGAGGGAAATAACCCCTCGTTTATAAAACGCACAGCTTCAAGGTGGACCAGATTGTAAAGCAAAATAGATTACAGGGCAAAATTAAAAAACCAAAAGAGCTCGATTGCAAAATCATTTAAAAGCGGAAGGATCAAATCTGGAAATATCCCAAAAGTAAAAAAAGCGCGGATCCTGCTAACGGGTCGGGTCGGCCAGATCGGGTAGCTCAAAACGACGCCGTTTTGGTGTTTTGACGGGCTGAGCAAAACGGCGCCGTTTTGCTTCCCTATTTAAACTAAAATTTCTCTTAAAAAAAAAACACTTTGCAACAGCAGATAAAAAAAAGCCTCTAGCTTTTTCTTTGTTAGGGTTTTTTAAAGCCCTCCTTAGCCGCCGCCGTTTCAACACGCCTCCACCGCAGCTTCACGCCAATGGTGGTCGGAGACGCGTCGTCTGGGCTTTTAGCCTCTTGCTAGCGGATCCAAAGGCGAAGGTAACCCCTTTTTCCCCTCTTCCCTTTTTTTTTTACGTTATTATAAGTTTTTGTTTAAGAAAAATAAAAAAGACTTATAAAAATGGAAATAATAACGATAAGTAAAAAAGAAAAATAAAACTAAGTGGAAATGGTGATGCTCAACCTTTGGAATTCTCTGGTTTTTTGCTTTTGATTTTTAAAATGTTCGTCCAAAAAAAAAGTGAGGGTCTTACAAAACGTTCGGTTCTTGGCTTTATAGCCATTTTTACATTATTTTTATCATATCTTTTTGCTTGCTGGTGTTTCCTTTCTGTCATTGCAGGCGCAAGTGGCATGGGAGCGGCAGAGCAGGTGGAGCAGGTGAGCGGCGATGGGACGTGCGACGGCCAGCAAGTGGACGACCCTAGGTGCGGCGCACCTAGGGTTAGGGTTTCCTACTTTTTTGTCTGATTAATGTTTTGGGCTATTTGGACTGTGGGTTAGTTTGGGCTATTAATTTGGTTTTGTTTAGGGTCTGTTTTGGTTAGGGTAATGGGCCATTTGGGTCTGGGCAAAATTGGGTTGTACAAGGACTATATGCCAAACCTTGTACCTACCAGAACTGGAGTGTTATAATACGTTTCATTATTTATTCTATGTTGTTTTTAAATACACTTTTGTGTTCTAAATACATTTTTTTTTTGGAAATACATACCTTTTATTATTATTAATTTCAAACATATGCTTTTTTAAGGTAAATTGCACAGATATTCACCCAACTATAAAATATTTTCATTTTAGATACTCAAAATAAAAAAAAATTACAATTTAAGCACCCACTTTATATAGTTCGGTCATTTTGATCACTCCAGCTAAAATCATAAATGACAAGCTGACATGGTAGTTAGAAAAAATCGGTATAATAATAAATTTAGCCTTCAACTTTTACATATTATATAAAGTTAATCATAATTTTAATAAATTAACTCTCAAAATTTACAAATATTCTCAATTTAATCCTATTTCTTAAAAAAATAATATATATATAAATACGTAAATATTTTGAAAGAAAACTATATATTTATTTACACACATTAAATTTGTGGAGAAAAGTGAGGGTGGCGATGCACAATACAAGTTTGAGAATGGAGTAGTAGACTTCCCACCGCCACCAGCACTAGTGGACAAAGAATCTCTACTACATTAATATAACATTTAAATTTATTATTATTTTTAAAACATATTTATGTATTTTTATATTTTTAAAAGTTTATATATTATTATTTGTCAATAATTTTTTTAATTTATATATTAAAAAAATATTTATGTATTTTTATATGTTTCTTTAAAATTTTTAGAATTAGGATCAAATTGAGACCATTTATAAATTTTTAGGATTAGTTTTTTTAAAAATTATGACTAAATCGATATAATATATAAAAATTAAAGGCTAAATTTGTTATTGCACCTAGTTTTCAACTGCCACATCACTCTCTCGTTAGTACAATTAACAAAAATGGACCAAAAAACAATCTTGATTAGTTGGGTAACCAATTTTAGAAAAAACATAGTTGGGTGACCAAAAAATAATCTAATAATGGATTGTTTTATATTCTTTTTAATAGGTAAACTTTTTTCTTTTGTCTTTATAACATAACTACAAAAAACATTTAAAGTTTCAAAAGTTGTTTTCTTATAAATTTTGTTTGTTGAAACTCTTGGGAGAGTCCAATTATCAAATCTTTAGGGAACATTTTAATAATGTTATTCTTGTTCATTAACAATGTTATTTGAGGTTTGGTCAGACTTTTGGGATTGGTTGGAGGGAAAGCTTGTAAAAGAATTGGTTCTTCTAAACAAAAGAAACATCTTTTTGTTTTCATATTTTCTACCGAGGGTTCTACTATCAAAATTTCTAGATTACTACAATTGCCTATAGGGATACTCTGTCCTTAACATGCCTAACCCACGACTAACTACACTATGTATCAATACTCAGCAAAAATAATAATACATTAACAAAGACAGTTAAACCAGAATTCAAAAATATTGAAAACAAAATTGAAGATCTCCAAAATTTAGAATTACCTATTCTTTCTTGGCTCGAATACCAGATAATCTCGAGGATATGAATTTTTACATTTTTTTCTTAAAACTATCTTCTAAAATTAGAATTAAATGCTTGTTTTTTAATTTAAAGTTTAGTTTATTTACCAAAATGTTCCAAACATTTTATTGAAAAAAATTTCAATTAAATAGTGAGGCCTAATTAATCAAATAACACATAAAATTTGTCATTGCAATGAGCATAGGGATGAATCTTTAATCTCTTTATTTGAATAATATTGTGCTATTTTTTATAATAGATTTTACAAAATTCAATATTTTTATATTTTTTAAAAAAGTATTATAATTTTTATAATTCTTAATAAAATTTCACAAATTTTTAAGATTTTTTCAACTTTTAATATTTTTAAAAAATTTTAAATTTTTTAAAATAACTTTTACTATTTTTTTTTCATTTTTAATAATATTGATCAGTTAAAGGTCATCAATCATTATTGATTAACTTGTCATGTCATTAATAACATGACACATTTTGATTAACGGACTTTTTTTTTATTACCGTCGTTAACTATTGAATACCAAAACGAATAACGATGCAAAATTTAGATATCAAAATAGAATAAAAATATTCTATAAATGTATAAAAATAAAATAGTACTAACTTATTTACTGATCGAGCCTATAAAATAGTAACATCGTATTTACCCATAAGCTCGAGTGACCTGAGCATCGAGAACATATAACATACTGAAAAACAATTTGACATTAATAAAAAAAAAAACCAATAATTCAATGTCTTCTAAGCGTTCGGGAATGCAATGACTTGGTATCGAAATTTTATGGCTATAGACCTTCTATATATAATTGTTCACATGAATAACATTTCAAGGCTTTTGGTTTTCATTTCATAATCATGATATTTTCTTATTTAAAATCACTCTAAAATTAAGTTTTTTTATTGCTCTATTTTTTTTAATTTGATCATTGTTGTTAATTAAATTAACTAAATTAATCTCTCCACTATTCAATTCACTATTCCACTGTTAAGTACATTTATTTATTATTTTATTTTTTTTCCTTTCTTTCTTTTCCATTCTCTTTAAGTACATTTAGTTATTTTTAAACCCTAGATTTTTTATTCTTGACAAAAATATAGTAAATTGAGAGACACCCATTTTTATTTTTCCTCAATATTTACGTATGATTTGAGATTTCACAATCTAGGGTTTAAAAATAACTAGAAACTAACCTAAAATTAGAACTTGAACCAGTAAAACAATCCTCTCGCGAAAAAAAGTCACCAAAAGAAAAGAAAAGAAAAAAAAAACCGTCCTCTTTGCCTCCCTTTATGACCTTGGTTAACCCATGAAACCCTTTATCGCAACCCTCCATCGCTAAAACCACCGTCCACCTCTGTGTAAACCATTAAAAAATCTCTATTCTCTCCGCTTCCTCTAATTCTTCTTGGAAACTTATCCATTGCAAACCCTTTGCCGGGTAACCTTCAAACAATCCGCCCAACTAGAATCTCATCCAAATTTGAATAAACACAATCGATTTCGGCTCCTTCATTTCCGTCAATGTTGTCGGGTAATTCGTGGCAACAAACAATGCTTGAGTTTCATAATTGAAGCCATGAGGGTATGCAGCTGGAATGATACAAAATGATCCCAAGGTATATTAAGAACTTTGACCCCTAACCAGAATTGCTCCTTGCAGACTGCACAACACGGTTTGTTGTTGATATGGATTTTGCTTATTTCCATCATCGACATTGCTTTCGTAGCCACTTCAAACACCAACGGTTGCTCATTCCGCTCAGCATTCTGGATTTTCATTTGGGATAACTGTCATTGCATTTGTGTGTTGGATTTGAGGAAGAATATGGGGAAAAAGGAGAGGAGAGAGAAAGGTAAGAAAAAAAGAAAGAAAGAAGAAAATAAGGAAAGAATAATAATAATTAAGAAATAAAGAGTAAATGGATTTAACGTGGAGCAACTAATTTGATCAATTTAATTAACAAAAAAAAAATTGGAGTGATCAAAATAAAAATATCTAATTTTAGAAGTTTACCCTAAAATCAAAGATATTATCCACTAGCAAATCACATCATTTATACTTAACAAGTGTGGCAAATGCTTGAAACCAGAAAAGGAAAAAAATAAATAAATAAATTGTAGATCAAGAAAATACTTAGGTCAGATAACCCCAAATTTATCTAATCATATGCAGACTTAAAAAACTAAAAAAACTAATCAGCTATGCAGCTAAAATATGAAAACAGTCCTCAAAGGTCAAACCCAAATGCATATGCCTTCAGCTTCATATCACCTCAGCACCACTATCCCAAACTTTCATGGTTGCTCTCTTTCATCTTTCTCATTGCGGATTATATTTGGTTTTTAAATAATTATATCCTTCAAAGCAGTGGGAAACAATGTATTTTAATGCCACAAGGAATTTCTTCATACCTGATTCTTTATCAGTCAAACATCTGCATCAGATAAAAGTCAGTCAATATACTACAATTGAGGAGCCAAAGAAAGAATTGTTAACTGAAAAGAGCAAATGTAAATTCTAAGTTCAACCATAAACTAGAAAGGTCTCAGGTAAGTCTTTGAATCATTTATGTTTTAACTTGACATAGTTCAACAACTTCTATTCTTTTGCTTATTTACCAGATACAGAATTAATGTGGCAGAAAAAGCATTGAACAGAATATATTAAGTAGAGCAGGACAATGAATAGCAATCTGACAAATGCAAGAAAGAATGACATGGATATATATATATTCTACATTACAATTATCTTAAGAAATCAATTTAACATATATAGGAATTATTTCTTACTTGATCGATATCGTGTTATGGGAATCTCTCTGAGTTCCCGTCTAATGCATAAATATTCACCTAGCAAAGCCATCACTGCAACTCCAGTACCATTCACAACCCACCATGTTATTGAGGAAGGCCAACCTCCATATATGATGCATATAAAAAGATGTATAATATAGAGTGTGGCTGAAAAATCTAAGCATTTCTTTGCCCTTTCAATCAAATAAAGCATATACCCAGCGCTGCATAGATCCAAATAAAGCAAAATTGAAGTTAAAATGAGCTCAGTTTAGAAAACGCCAAATATTATTATCATCTCAGAACTTCTTATATAATTTACTTTAAGTGACATGTATCTGAACATATAAAATATAACGTAGGTTAAAACTAGATCTTCACAGAAGCAATATCTAGTTCTGTATACTAATTCAGAACTAAAAACACCTCCTTCATACAGGACACAAACTGTATAAGCAAAAATAATCATAATTAATAACTTTTCAAGCTTAGATATTCTTATGTTAACTTTTATAGATAACATAGAACAAATGACACGGACAGATATCACAACTATACAATGTAATCTGTACATTGATCCAAGCCAGTCCTCAAATCTATAATCAAGGGAAAAAAAAAAGAGAAATGGAGATTTTTTAGTTAAATCATAACCCAAAGGTGCTATAAAGCACACAAACTAGTTTTTAAATAAGTTAAGCCTAGTTCTGCAGAACTTTTAAATATCATTCATATATGAAATCAAGTATTCATGTTCAAGCCAATTTAATAAGTAATAAATCTGAAATGCAGCAAATTAAAACCCTAGCATTTGTTCTATAAATACAATCAAAATTTCAAGATAGCAGACCTGAAGAAGCATACAAATGAATCATAGTTATAAAAGACAAGATTGAAATTGTATTCTCACCCCGCAACTGAGCTGAGCAGAAAGGAAGCAATGACATACCAGCCTGTAACGTTAGAGGTAGTAACCGATGCAAAGTCAAAGAAATAGACCAAACTCATACGAGAAACGCGAATGCCAACAAGAAACGACAAGAAAACTCCAAGAGTAAGGTAGTATAAACATTGAAGGCAAACAATTTGGGCTACAATAAGCCAAGGATCCCATACCACCGCACCATAGAACATGTCTACAATTCAATACCCTTCAAATTCCGGATTCTCCCAGATCAGCACAAAACCCAAACAATTTCAAACCAATTCCTCAATGTACACTAAAACTTTCCTTATACCCAAGTGTCAAACCCTAAAAAGGAACTAGTTCCTCCAATGCTTTTTTTTTCTTGGAAACCCTAATACTCAGAAGCAAAAAAGGGATTAGTAGAACCACTGGTTGCCCAGCTGGAATTTTTCGAAGTTACAAGAAAAAACCCAGTTTTTTGGAGAATGAAAATTCAACGCCAGTGTGCCCAAAATTGAGACTTGGTGAACTCGGATCTGGTAAATCAGTGAGTCCTGAGAGAAACAAACCCGAGCCTAAATGCCTTATATTGGAAGGAAGCTGAGAATAAAAAACCGGCTGTTATTTGAGAAAAACTAATACAGGTTTTGATTCAAGAGAAAAAAAAGTTGAAAGATTGAAAACTGACCGTGGAGGCTGATAGAGGGGAGAGGCGTATCCATTTAACAAATTCTGCAATTTTCGCTTCTAAGAACCTTCTTTTTCATATTAATAAAATATTATAAAGCTTCAGCTCAGCTGGACTCCACCCTCCGTGGAACCTTCTTTTGAGAGGGATTGAAGCTTAATTTTTTTTTGTAGTAATTCTTTTACCTGTTTATAACAGTCAGCTACATTTCAACGGAGGGAAAGTTAATTTCTCTTTTTTTATTTAAGCCGAGTTAATTTCTTCTTGTCGAAAGAATCAAGCTTTTCCTTTCACCCAATGGGTGAAAATTTTTGATTTCACTTGGAAAACCAAGAAGTTAAAATGAAAAGACAAAACAACCCAGTGCCTACGTTATCATGAAAACCCATTTAACAATCTACTTACCCAAATGGGCTCCTAAATATCAAGGCCTGTTATCCAATCATATTACGAACAAGGCGTGCAATTGCAGCAATCCTCGTTTTATACTCTCAGTTACCCCTTTTATTTATTCTTCCAAGATTTTACACTCGCCTCAATCAGTGTCTGTTTTTTATTCTCTTTTCGTGTTAAATCTTCTTCCTGAGAGAAATAGAAATGAAGCCTTTCAATTTGCCTTAATTTTTTGAGTTAGGGGTTTCTTGGAGCTTCAATTAAAAGTTTGATGATTAAGAGAAGTTATAAGCATTTTTGAGAACTTTCCAGGTAAGTTATGAATGGTCTGATTTGACATTAGGGTTATTTTATTGATTTTGAGATGATGTGTTTAATTGGAATTGGAATTTCTTTTTTCTGGTGGTTGGTGAAGGATGAATCAGTGATCAACAGCTGGAAAGTAACAAGAGAGAAATGAAATTGAATTTTTATTGGCTTTTCCTTTTTTGTTTTTGGTAAACAAACATGGTGGGGGTTGAATTTTGTGAACTGTGTGTTGAAAGTTTAAGAATTCCTTGATTTTGAGTTGAAAAACTTATTTTTTCCCCTTTTTTATATCAATCTGTTATGGGTTTTTGTTATTTGATTCAATAATGACTTCTTTCCTTTTTATCAAGAAAAATAATCGAGGGTTTTAGGAATGTTAATGAGTGCTAGTGGGGATTGTAATTGGCAAAACAATAATGATTGTTGTATTGTTGTCAAAGATTGATTGGATGGGGAAGAGCAAATTGGGGATTGGAAGTATCTCCAATTAGAAATTTTATTTTTGAGATTGGCTTGGATTGTTAAGGATACTTTAGGGTTGTCTCATTGTTGAGCTCAGTTTTTGGTTCTAATGGATGACATTGAGGATGATGCTAGATATCCTCCAAATCCTTTTGGTGTTAGCCATCAGCAGGGGTATGGTTCTTCAAATCGCCAAAAGCTTCCTCTAAGAAATATTCCGAGTTCTAGACCAATTAGGAATCAATATGTTGACGATGATGAAGATGGGGAGGACGAAGTGGAGGATTTGGGAGAAGAAGAGGAAACTCTTAACCGAAGTAATGGTGTCCGGTATGTAGGAAAAGGCATGGATGACGACAATGAAGATGATGATGACGAGGACGAAGATGATGACTTGCTTGATGATGATGATGATGACGAGGATGATTATAATGAAGGTGGTGATGATCGAAAGAATGTTGTTGCCAACTTGGGGAGGCACCCAAAAAAGAGGAAATTGAAGAGTTTGGTGTCAAGTTATGAATTTGCTCCTCGAGTACCAGCACCAGCAGTTGCAGCTCCATCAGTGCTAAAGTCCTCATATGGTGGGAGGAATTCTCTTACGGATTGGACTGAGCATGAGACATTGGTTTTGCTAGATGCCTGGGGTGACTGCTTTTTGCAATGTGGGAGGAAGAGTCTGCGAACCGAGGAATGGCAAGAAGTTGCAGAGAAGGTTTCAGAGATTTCGAAGATTGAAAGGACTGAGACACAATGCAGGAATCGGTTGGATACATTGAAGAAGAAATATAAAAAGGAAAAGGCTATGCTGACAGAGATTGGTGGTACCACTAGCAAATGGGTTTATTTCAAGAAGATGGATATGCTGATGTCAACTCCTCCACAGCAGGGTCGTCTCTCTTGCGGATTTGACTCGGGTAAATACGTATTCATGAACCCTCGAGTTTATTTGAACCGAGCAAATGGTTTGGATGAAATGAGGGATAGTCCAGCCAATTCTGAATTCGCTGACAGTGAGGAGGATGTCTCAGATGGACTGCCACCTAAAAAGAGAAGATTTGGGAGGCAATCTGGCGAGGATTCTTCAGTCAAATTGCTTGCAGATTCTATCCAGAAATTCAGCGACATATATGAAAAAATTGAGAATAGTAAAAGGCAGCAGATGTTGGAATTGGAGAAGATGAGAATGGATTTTCACAGGGAGTTGGAAATGCAGAAGAGGCAGATCATGGAGAGAGCGCAGGCTGAAATTGCGGAACTACAGCATGGTGAGAATGAGGCGAATGATGCCTCCGGTGAGAATGCTAGTGGGTAATATATGCAAAACCCAGTTATCTTCTTTATAACATTCATCAGATTTTGGCTGTTAAATGTTGTTGTATGGTATATGGGAGCCTGTTGCCAAATGCCGTTGTGATAAACAATAATAACACGGTATACATGCTGTTATCATCCAAAATCAAGTAGAAACTTGTACTGAATTTAGTGAAGATCATTACTCCCATTCCATGTTATAGTTTAACTGATGCGTCATTTTTTCAAGGTGAATGAATGGCCAAGTGCCTAGATGTTTTGTTCTTGTCTAGTTGAGTTTCTTTTTCTGCATAAGTTGTCCTCAAAATTGATAGACATTTCAAATATACATAACAGGTTATAGGAGTTTTGAATCCTCAATTTTCTCCAACTAGAATACAATAAGGAGAGACTTGAAAACAGAGAAAAATACATGGTATATGAGGAAGAGAGGCACAATGACCATTACCCAAAATTTATCCCACTTGATTAATGTAATTATTTCTAAGAATCGGAACATCCTTCAAGAGCTGATTAATGGTACCTATAATGTTGTTTGACAAGAAAAGAACACCTTCCTAGAAGCTCCTCTGATCATTACTTCAATAGTACGCTCACACTTTACAAAATGTTTTCAACATATAACTCTAGCACTGGTTGTTCCAAAAAGGATACCCAATTGTCTCTCGCTTGAGAGCTTCTTCCTCGCTATTTGCATGGGCAATCACTTTCAATCTTTTACCCTTGTCTTAATCTCATTCTTCAACCGTAACCTGGCTTTTTGCAGCCATTTTCTTCCTTTTCCTTGCTTGTTTCTCATCTTCTTCGACTTGTTCTCCCCCCCTCCTCCTCTCACTTCCTTGCTCTTTTTTTGTCCCATTGCTTCGTTGTCCTTATTTCGGCCTATCATCTTTTTTTTTTCTTTTCATCCCTTGCCTCTGTTTTAACTTCTGATCTAAACAATTGAATCATCTTTTTTTTCCTCGTACTTTTAATCTCTTATTTCATTTATGATGGTCATCGCAGACCACATGCCCCAGCTTTACTGTGTGGCTAATTCACTTCCCTTCAGAACCTCATCCAACCCTTTCATTTTTCTTATGTAAGATAAATGCAGAGCAGTACCTTTTATTTGTTGTTTTGTTTCTTCCCAATATGTTATTGTCCATCTCACTCATTTAATTCTGCCTGTCATCCAGTTAAAAAGCGCAACATATCCATAAAGCCTAGTCCCTTCATCTCCTGGACTTGTGCTCAAATCTTATCTAGCTTAAAACAGATATCTATTAAGGTTGTATCATATTTGATGTAGGCTGCAATCCATTCTCCTCCCCTGCGAATGACAAAATCATATATATAGAGTACTTGCTGTTGGATGTCGGCCCCTAGCTACCAACGTAACGGGTAAAAGCCAATTTGACACAAATTCTATTAAGAAACACAAACACGCACATACAAAAGCTGAAAAGGCTCTTTGGAAAGCTCACTCACCTCTTAGCTTGACTGATCCTCTCAGAGAGAGTAAGTGTCTAAATGAATCGACTCGAAAAATGAAGGCCTCATCATTTTCATTGACAGCACCCAACTTTGCATATCAGATTGCAGCTGGTGGCTTTAAAGCTATAAACATCTAAGCAACTTAACCAAACGAGCAACCATAACAAATTGAATTAATACTTCCTTCTCATATATCATTTTCTCCGCAATTCAGGAAAATATGGGGTAAATAAACAAATAACGGACCATTTTACCGAGGCCCATTTACAATTTTATTTACGGAAATGGACCAAGTTTTTCATTATTTATCAGAAAGGGCTGATTTTAGCAAAAGACGTCCACGTAAGAGCCTTTTTTGGGGAAATTTCAACAAAACGCGTTCCTAGGGGAGCAATTTTGCCATGTCAACATAAAACGCGCCCACGTGAACGCGCTTTGCTAGCATGGCAAAATCGCTCCCCTAGGGACGCATTTTAGCCCGTGTTTTTTTCCCCAACGGCTATTTGATTTTTTGACCGTTGGGGAGTCCAACGGTAAAAAAAAACCTACAAAACCCCCTCCTATTTTTTCACACATTATTTCTTCAATTTCGTCTCAAATTTCTCTTAAATTTCTCAAAGCTTTTTTTAATTTTGGCAAAAAAGCTCTCTTTAATTTTTTTCTGAATTAGTATTTTTTTATAATTTCAAAAATATTTGATCGTGTTAGCAATGGCCATGGAATTAATTCGTCTCGATCATAAACATATATCCGCCAAACAAATGAGAATGGTAAAGGTTAATTTTAATTTTTCAATATTATTTAATATTTTTTCATTTATGTAATTTTAATTAATTTTTATTTTATAATTTTTTATAACAGTCTGTAGAACGAGTGTTATAATGCTATATTCGTAATATGTCCGGTCCTCCATCACCGTTGATAGAGAATTACTTGCGAGAAGCGGATTTTTGGCACGTGGCCACTATAGGCCGAGGGTGCAAGTTGGACCCGAAACTCATCAGCGCGTTAATAGAGAGATGGAGACCTGAGACACACACATTCTATCTTCCATGCAGAGAGTGTACCATCACTTTGGAAGACGTGCAGTTACAATTTGGATTGCTGGTGAATGAGTTCACATTCACCGGGTCCGTTCAATCTGCTGATTGGGAAGCCGTATGCTACGATCTTTTGCGTGCGATTCCGGATAATATTTATGGAGGTTGGATCGAGATGGGCTGGTTATGAGACACATTCCCAGAGCCGGGGAATGATTCGACTGAAGTAGAAAGAATACGATATGCTCGAGCATACATTCTTGAGATGATTGGAGGTTATCTAATGTTATACTTGTCACGAAACCTCATAATCTGAGGTGGCTACTGAAACTCGTTGATTTTAGAGCAGCTGGTGAATTTAGTTGGAGGTCTGCCGTGTTGGCAACATTGTACCGGGAGATGTACGGGGCGACGCCACCAACTAAAGCCAAAATCGGAGGCTGTCTATCACTACTACAATCATGGGCTTGGTTTCGCTTTCCATTTTTACGTCATCGAGTGGACCACCCATATACATTTCCACTCATAACGACGTAAAATTTATATTAGATTCTACAATTCTTACATAGATTTAAAATATAATTGTATGCTAAAAATTTATTTAATTAGGTGAAATCATTCAGCGAGTTATGTTGGAATACCTACCGTTCTTGAAGATATACGGCTTTTATTAGACCAACGGCTGGAAGCGCAAGTAAGTACTAAATAAAATATATATATATATTTAGCATTTAGTATTATGTATATAACTAATATTTTTATCATGATCATATAGTTTCAATGGACACCATATGAGGATCTGAAAATTCGTGTAGTAATTCCGGATGAATTCTTTCAAAATCTGAACATTTGGCATGTGAAGGCCTTATCGGTTAACTATGCTACCGTGGAGATGCACCAGACGGATAGAGTGTTGTGGCAATTTGGATTTCGACAACCGATTCCTGTGGCACCTGAGGTGCTCGATGATGAGCACAAATTTGATTTACGGCAATCAAATATGAATTGGCCGGTATTCTAGTCGAAATATATCGAAATAGAAAAATTGATATGATCATATACCTACTCGGGAACCGATCATCGTTCCAGAGTTAGCGTGCGCGTCGGATTACATGCCATACTTTAGGATCTATAGCAAGCCATATTTATTGTCGAAAAGGCAGATGCATCGGCAAATTCGTGTCGAAAGGGAACGACGGGGCCCTTTAAATCCAAGGAGAAGGGATGAGGGCACGGGCCCATCAACAGCGCCCACACAATCATCGGGCCTAACACCTCAATCGACGACACCCACATCACAGTCTCTCTAGATTATGCGAGGTGCGCATCCTAGCCCTTATATGTATCCTAACATTTATATGTTTCATTTTCCCAATCTTATGCTAGGTTGGAATGTATGGCCTAGTGCATCTCCTTTCCTGATGACTCCGACTCAACCGATGATATATAGGCCATCGTCATGGAGGGATCGCACGAGGCGCCGTTGGGGAACTCTTCTCATTACTAATCCCCATCGCCTTATGTGATTCAAACACCTTCACCGTGGGTGATGCAAACACCTCCACATTTTTTATTCTATCAAGGTGGGTCATCCTCCCAACACCCACAACCACAACCCCCGCCAGAAGCTGAACCAAGGAAGAATCCAGCGTGTAACCATCGACGACCCCCATATGCCATTGATTCTGACCGGTACCAACATTGATTTTTTTAATATATTTGTAAAAACTATTTTTATATTATTTCATTTAATAAAATAAAAGTTGTTTTTAATATTTTAATAGTAATTTATTTTTATATTTTTAATATATTTGTACAAACTATTTTTATATTGTTTCATTTAATAAAATAAAAGTTATTTTTAATATTTTAATAGTAATTTATTTTTATATTTTTAATAAAATAAAAGTTCTTTTGAATAATGTAATATTTTTAATATTTTTAATAAAATAAAAATAATGCAACATAGTTTTATTACAGCAACTATCAACTATTTCGATTTGGACATGATCGAATTGTATGACCTAGGTTCTTACACCATCCGCACAACTTCTGTTGGCTCGTTCTTTATTGGATATCCATATTGTTACGTATTCTACTTGAGCAAGGTCGACCTTTTGGTTTGCGACGCAATTCTCTATCCCATAACAACTTAAACGGAGTAAGCGATACAGATGACCACTTACGTTCATCTGGGACCGGTGGGAGTACGTGTCTCCACATATTGTACATGTATTCTATTTTGTACACTTTTTCGACATATCTCGTGGGATCTAAACGGAGATTTTAACAAGCTGCAATTGCATGAGCGTATGGATAATGAAGTGCGTTAAACGTCCCATAGTCGCAAGTTCTATTTCTCAGGTGTACACACGATATTGTCCACCTGCAATACCTTGGTTTGGCCTGTCAAACTCTGTCACACGAAACCATAGGTTGTTGCGATCGTGACATACTGTGTGCATGGTGTTAGCTCGTACCTTCACCTTTTTAATTTCTTGCAATACCTTCCGGCACCATACATGGCCTCCCTGCATTTGGCCTTTATAACTCGCTGCTCGCTTTGAAAATAGTGTCGCTAAACGAAAATATGTCTATCACATAACCGATGTTATTGGCAATTGACGTGTTCATATGGCCAGGTTTGAGGTTTAAGGTCATATGGCCTGAGGTCATATGGCCATATCGTAGGCTACCGTCGTATGCTTGTGTCCACTATTCGAAAGGTATGCTACAGAGGTAGTCTGCGCCTTGTTTGTTAACTGAACGCAAAATCGCCAACATCTCATGAAAACGATCCTTATTGATCTCGTACCCTGCTAATATAAGTTGATAGCGAAAATTACATACCACTCTTCTATTCAGAATAAATTGAATATTACAAATGAAATTATATTAATAGAGATTAAATACCCATGTTGGTCACTTGTCGTCGTTCAGTGGTAGACCAATATTGTCTGTAGTAGTTGGACGCAACGTGCTTTAGACAATACCGATGATGTGTATGCGATCCTATAGGCTTCCCTGTCGCTCAATTGTGGCTAGTATTTCAGTGCCCCGATCTGATATAACGCAGATATCAGGTTAGGGGTAGACATGCCTCCTTAACCTAGAAAGAAAGAAATCACAATCATCACCTGACTTCCCCGGTGTTATTGCAAACGCAATTTGAAGGATTCTCCCACCGTCATCCTGTGCCACAGCTAGCAATAGCCGATGGGTATATTTACCATATATAAAAGTACCGTCAATTTGTACCAATGGCTTACAGTACACAAATGCGTCCCAGCATCGCTTAAAGGTCTAGAACAGATGCTTGAACACTTGGCATCCACAGAGCAATCGGTCGTTGTAGTACGCCTGTTCCGTTTCAAGATTTGTTATGCAACCTAAGACGTACCTCTTCAACACCTGACACCACTGCCACACCTTATTATATAAAGCGTTTCACCCACTATGCATCTTTTCCAATGCCTTTTGCTTAGTTATCCAAGCCTTGCGGTAAGAGAACGTGTGCCTCAATTGACTGCGAATATTGGCAATTAAGACTGACACAGAAGTCTTGAGATCTGTCTTTACCGTCGGTAATATTAAACTAGCTAACATATCTGAATCCATCTTGGGATGATCTTGTGAAACACCTGTCAATGAAGTACGTTAAATAATGCAACATTACGTAATAATAATATCATTCAAAAACCTTAAACACCCAGTGATACTGTACCGGCAACACATGTATGTGGACTTTTATACTTTTTTTATCTCCCACAAGCCTGTCTTTTTTCTAATCGAAGCCATGATTTTCCATGAACATATACCGTTTTGCACTGCACACTTGGCTTCAAACTTTTTAGATTTGGATTTAACCACATTGTTGTTAACCCCGTTCATGATGCTATGGCGTTTCAATGCACCAAGAAAACTATCATTACTGGAAAACTCCTTACCAACTTTCAATTCACCCAAATTCAATGACGAACTTGTACGGTCACGCCTTCTATGTGGTAGATTTGGAAACCCCAAAGCATCATTTACTGATAGATCGACATTATGCATGTAGGTTGGAGGCGAGTACGCTCTAAATTGCGGATCTTCTTCTTCTTCATCTGAACCCCTTCAACAACTTCAAGTTCGGTTGGAACAGGCCCCGATTCAGAAAATAATACAACTTCTACACCATCAGGGCTGAGTTTTCGAGGTGGATCCATGTCAGAGTCATCATCCAACCCACCATCATCTGCTACGTATGAGGTCCCCTCGCCCGTGGACGTCGTCGGGAGTACATCACCCCTTCTTGTGGACGTCTCATAACGTCTCCAATTAGATGTGGATTGCCAACTACTAGAAGTTAATGTCATTTCCCAGTACGTATGTCCAACATCAAACATTGACCCATTGAAGTGCATGTCTCATCCACTAACCGACTGTCGTGCAGGGGTTGTGTATTCCATACTGCTACCAAACACGGGTGCTTCTGTGTTCTACCTCCCACTAACAGAGTTTCGGGCAGGAGTCGTGTATTCCTCTCAAACAACAGTATATGTTGAAGTCACAAATGCTTCATTTGGCGATGAAAATTGTGCATATAACTCAAGATAGGGTGATCCACTATTGAGATGAGTCTGCACCATTGCCTCCAAGCTACGACCACCTTTGATATCAAATGAGTCATATGTGACGGGATCAACCGAAGCACAAAATTGATACTTAATAGATGAAACTCTCATTGGTGTCGTTTCGAAATTTTTACGCATAATTTTTTTGCGAAATTCTGTCAAATCTATGTTCTGGTTAAAAACCAGTCTCGTTGTGTTCTCCGATAAAAAAACATCGTTCTCGGCATCATGGACCTCACCATGATAGTAAATAACAGCACTAATACGTTCACTCATCTTCAATTTTTATTTTACTTAGCCTCCTTAATTTTTCTTACTGTAACTTATGCAACCTGAGAATGAAATTTGGCTCATTTATAGTCTAAGGCCAAACAAGAACTACTATAGAAAATGATTGTCCACATGAGATCTTTTTTCATCAATTTTACTGACAGTGCATTCTGCTTGAAGCGTTTTTGACACTGTCTGTTCAGAACCGTCTTCTCAAAATTAACTTTTTCAGGAACTATTGTAGAAAAAGAGCATCCACGTAGGAGCTCTTTTCAGTAATTTTGTTGACAGTGCATCCTGCTTAAAGCGTTTTTTACATTATCTTTTTAGAACCGTTTTCTCAAAATTATTTTTTCAGAAACTATTGTAGAAAAAAACAAAAGTTTTTATATTGTCAATATAATTTTCCCTAAACCCTAAACACAAAATTATTTTAAAAAAACTAAACCATAATTTAACTAATTTTCTTAAAAACTCTAATTCCTAATTTAATTAATATATTCAAAACCCTAAAAACCTAATTTAATTAATTTAAAAAACAATAAATCCTAAATCTACTAAAAACCCTAAATTATTTTAAACAAAACCCTAAAAACCCTAAACTAAAAAACCCTAAGGACTAAACATGCAAAAAGCCCTAACCCTAGAAAAACAAGGGCTAAAATGCGGGGGAGCAATTTTGCCACATCAGCAAAGTGCATCCACATGGGCGCATTTTGTGCTGATATGGCAAAATCGCTCTCCAAGGGACGCGTTTTGCTGAAATTTCATCCAAAAAGACTCCTACTTGGATGCATTTTGCTAAAATCGACCATTTTCAATAAATAATGAAAAAATTGACTAATTTCTGTAAATAAAATTAGAAATGGCCTTTATTGATAAAATATCCAGATTACGGCTACTGTCTATGGTAAAAAGAAAGTTTTAGGAAAAAAATCATTGTAAAGGCCCAATTTTGGCCCAACTTAAACCAACCTAATCCCAACCCAAACACAAAAAATAAATAAATAAATAAATAAAAACCTTGGCCACCTACTCCACCACCTTTGTTGGCCACCCACCTTAGCCACCTACTCCACCACCTTTGTTGGCCACCCACCTTAGCCACCAACTCCACCACCCTTGGCCACCTAAACTACCCCAACCACTCCACTTGTAAAATTTGGCTATAAAAGCCATTCAAGACTTTGTTTTTAGGGGTGGGTTTTTGGTTTTTTGGAGAAGGATTGTTCTTTGTTTTGGAGGAGGTTTTTTTTGTTTTTTGGAGGTGTTTTTTTGTAAAAAAGGTTATTTTTGTTTCTTGGAAAGGCTAGTTTTTGGAGATTAATCAAAGATCAAAGCAAAAGAGGTTTCTTTTGTCTATTCTTATCTTTAGTTCTTTGTTTGTTTATTGTTTTCCTTTCAATTTTATTTTGTTTTTTTTATACGAAAGTAAAAATAAAAGTAAGAAGCTTACCCATATTTTCATTATCGAAAAAGGTTTTTTTGAGGTCCGGCCGCCGTGTACGGTGGCGCCGATGGCGGCCCGTGGGGGCCCATGACCGAAGCAAAGCCGGACCAACGGCCGGATTTAGAAAAGAGGGAGAAAGAGAGTTGAGAGCTTTGTTTTATTATTTTATTATTTTTACTATTATTTATATTATTATTATTATTTCTCATGTATATATTATTTTTTATATTATTATTATATTATATATGCCCTCTCCATATTTATTTATATTATTACTATCATTATTGTTACTTTTATTATTTTTTATTTCTAACTACTATTATTATATATATGTATTATTGTTTGTATTATTATTATTATCACCCCTATTGTTATTACTTTACTTTTGTATTCTAATATATTATTAATATTACTTATATTTTTATTATTTTTGCTATCACTATTACTATTATATATTAGTGTATATTTTTATGTATATATATATTTTATATATAGTATTATTTTTTATTACTTTAATTTAATATTTTTATTATATTTGCTTTTTGTATTTCTATATTTATTATTATTATATAGTAGTGTGTATTTCTATTATATACATATATATATACATTTATATATAGTATTATTGTTTACTTTACTTTAATATTATTCTTATTATCATTATATCCAACCCAATAATAATTCTTTCATAAAAGTAATATTCCGTATTTGGTAATTCGAGACAATCGTGCCCTAACTTATTGGGTTTCGATTTTTCTCCTTTAACCTAAATAACGGAATACTCTTTTAAATCGTGACATGAGTTTTGAAAAATGCTTATTCTCAGAGATACGAGGTGTTGTTCCCTAACTTACTGGGTATGGCATTTCGTTACCTCGAAATAAGATTTTTGCAAGTAAAGGCAATATTCGGTGTTTGGGAATTCGAGGAAACGTGCCCTAACTTACTGGGTTTCGATTTTCCTCGTTCACCTTAACTAACTGAATAACCTTTTGAAATACACGAATTTTTATATAAAAGGCAAGCTCGTTCTCGAAAATTCAAGATGTCGTGTCCTAACTTACTGGATGTGACATTTTATATGGATGTGACATTTTATATTGTGAGACGAGAAGGTCCTTAACATTTGAGCATTTTCTTTACAAAGAGGGATCGTATTTTAAATTCTTTCAAGTTTTCAAATTTTCGACACTAAGACACTAATTAATCAACTAGGTACCAATTTTGGGCGTATCGAGGGTGCTAATCCTTCCTCGTGCGTAACCGACTCCCGAACTCATTTTTCTGAATTTCGTAGACCAAAATCGTTGTTTTAATAAAATTAAATCATTTATTAAAAACAACCACCTTTTGAGGTGAACCAATCACACCTCGTCAAAAAAGGATTGGTGGCGACTCCCGTTTTCATTCTTTTTTTTCAAAATCCAAGTCGACCCCGTTTTCATCCAAAAAATGGTGTCAACAATCATAATTGCAACTTTTTAAGTGGACTTCAGTGACATACTGAAACACCAACAATTTTAGAACGAAAAAAACAGAAATCTCAAAATCTGATCCCAGCAAACTTGTTGCAGTTATTAGTTGGTTTTTGTTTACATAGAGAGAGCTTGAACAGATAAAAGGAATCAAGAAACGACAAAGCAAGAACAAGATTTTTTTAAAAAAAACTGCCGCCATAATCGAAGAGATAAATTTGAGGGCAATCCGAAAATTAGGAAAATCTGGAGATGGCTTGAGGCTCAGGTTATTAGTTTCAGCTGTGGGAATTCCCTTCAATCATCGGCCAACTCAACTTAGAAAAAATAAGTTGAGATAAAAGAAAACACCCAGACTAGACGACATCCATAACGAATGTGAAGATTTTATGAAAAAAAATATCCGACAATACCCACAACATAATTTCACTAATCCCAACACAACCTAAACATTTAACACTCGAACCCTTTTAAAGTGTAAATTTTTAGCCTCCCACTAACAAAAAAACATGTTAGCAAGGAAATCACAATAGCAGTTCTATTTTCCCTCTTAAAACCGTCTTTTGAAAAACCCTCGGTCTTCAATAGAAACAAATCTCGGAAGGCAATGCAAAAAGATGGCTTTTACAATCTAAAAATTATGACCCGAATAACACAGCCGAACCCAAGCCTTTCTTAAAATAGTGGTTCCGAAAATAGCGGTTGTACATAGGAACGGAAATTTTGGCCACATATATCATCAACAGACCACCAAGCTACTGAATTATGCAGTAGTCGAAGCAGTTTCAGATTTGTCAGTTTCCATTGGTTCTGCAGAAGCAGGAGCTGCCTTACCACTGCCTGCCGTTGCATTTTCACCAGGCACATTGTTGTGGTTAGGGCTTGCATTGGCATCCGCTCCTTGGGACTGACCCTCCCCCTGAGGTGGTGGGTTAGCTCGTGTTTCAGGCGAGGCTGGCTTAGTTGGTTTAGGTTTCGTCATTATTGGCCTGCAAAACCTGTTCAAGGCAAATCCACGTATCAGCACCTAATATAGATAAACATATATAGTCATATTTAAGATAGGCATGGAGGTAAGACATGTCAAATAATGTACCTATCTAGTGCTTCAGCCTTCTTTCTCACATCAGCTGACAAGAGAACTGGAGTGGCATACTTGGGAAGTTGATCCTGCTGCTGCTTTTTCTCTCTCAACCAGGCCTCAGCTTCTACGCACTCATTCAAGACCTACAATTACAATCCACCATTGACCTCGTCACTAACAGAAAGAAGTGGAGAGTGGTAAAGATAGGGACCAAGCAACTACCTTTTGCTTTTCAGCAAGTTCGATGTGATCAAATTTGGGATCATTTGACATTGCTGCCTCCCTGTAACTGTTAATACAGTAAGCAAGTTGATCAATGACAGTTCCCCTCTCCATATACTCTTTGTAACGTTCTTCAATAGGATCCCCTTGCTTTTCAAGATCATGACAATTTGTCAGGTATACAATGCATACAACAAAACTTGACAAGTCAAGAGAAGAGCAAGAATTACCTTCTTAAGCTCTTCAAGCTTGGCAACATAAACACCCTTCGTTTCATCCTCGCCATCTTCATATAGCCAATCCTCAGTTTCCTGAAGCTTGGCAGTAAGCTCTTCTTTCTCCGGAGCAGTAACAAAATCATGATATTTATCACTAAGCTGAAGACACGACATTTAATTAGTTTTACAATCATAACAGCCAAGAAACAGTTCAAGGTTTCAGTAAATTAGCAGACAACATTGTACCTTATTCCTCATGTCATAAACATAGGCCTCAACAGCATTCTTTTTATCCTTGGTTTCTTCCATAACCCTGTCTTGCAAAGCCATTTCAAACTCCTTCTCTACTGCCTTTTGAACATCTGCAGGCAACATTGCACCATAGACTAGCTCTGCCACTGGTACATTTGTTTTCTTCACCTTCTTCTTGAGAGCCTCAACCTACATGACAGCCAGAACAAAATGCATAAACCAACCAACCAAAACAAGCAAAAACCCAAGAGAAAGGCTGTAAAAAAATACCACATAAGTAACCCACACTAAAAATTCTGGGAATCAGGAACACACTGGCCTAAAAGGCTACAATGTGAACTCTGGCAATTCATGTATTTATTGCAGAGAAAAATAACTTACTTTAGTATCAGTCTCCATTTTCACAGGCTTGTCGCCCGACTTGGCAACACCATTGTCAGCCCCTGCTGCATCTGCTGTACCCTTAGCATCTTGCATGTTGACATCTGTCTCATTGGCACTGGGAGCTGCAGTACCACCAGGTGCTTCATCAGTCTCCATCTTAGAATTGTCTTTTTCAGGCTCTTTTGAAACTGGAACTTCAACTTCTTCCTCTTCCAAGAGCTAAGATTACAATGAAGTAGTCAGGAAAGCAAGGGGAAAAAATGAATTCAAGTTGAGATATAATTAAAATTTTAAAAAGCTAATTCAACAACTTACTGTTGCTGACTCAACGGATACAATCCCATGCAAATTCAGACGAACTTTGACCTTCAATTTTGGCCGTTCACTTCTTATTGTCGGAAAAGGCCCAATCTACCATTTAAGAAATGCCACAATTTATAACAAATGAAAAAGCCGAGCAAAGAATTTAGCATAAAAAACAAGTAACCTAACAAGAAGTAGATAGACTAAAACAAAAGATACTGTGTCTTATACAAGGTCTATGAATTAATTACCGTGTATGTACTGATCTTTGGAGGGGCCTGCAAATCACTAACATCAGAATATTGAACATCAACAGTGAAAGTACTTGACTTGTGGAATGTCACAGCCTTGATACTGGGTATCGGATTTCCTTTTGGAAAGACAAGTTGTTGTTCTGCTCCTCCAGCCTGAGAATCTGGACCAGAACTTTTCCATGATAGTGAGACTGGGAAAGGGAAGCTCTCATTGACCTTTTTCAAATCAGACAGGTTAAGAGGTCAGCTGTGTTCAGGGGAAAAAGAGTAAAAAGGACACAAATTTGACAACAGGACACGCAGCAACAATAATGGGAATATAAGGAATGGAAATACAAGGAAAAATCTTGAATTATTCTGTATTCGGGAGAATAAAGAAAGTAACACCTTGAAATCATACTACAATGCAACCAAATGCATACACAGCTGAGATAACATTCAACACAGACAGCAAAATTATCATGATAACTTCGTAAAAAGTCAATTGGAAAATACACACCTGAAACTCTCGAACTTTGAATGTGGGACTGAGAATTGCACATTCTAAAGCACAACCCCTTGCAACACATTCACTAGCATTCATTGTACGCCTAGGCTCTTTACCAAAGAACTCTGTGAGGATTTTCAACATAGCAGGAACCCGGGAGGCTGAGCCAACAACCTCAACCATATGAACATTTTCAACTGCAAGTCCAGCATCGGCAAGAGCCTTCTCAAGTGGCCTCTTCACACGTCGCAAAATTGGAGCACTGATCTGTTCGAACTCCTCTCTCTTGATGAAACCCCTAACATCCTTCTCATCCATCAAGCACTCAATATTCAAAGGGGCCTCAGGATTGGCACTAAGTATTTTCTTTAGCTTCTCACAAGCTGTCCGAAGCCTAATACTAGCCCTTGCATTCTGGAGGACATCAATCTTGTATTCCTCTTTAAATTTTGCAGCAAAATGCTGAAAAAGAACTTCATCAAAATCCCTACCACCCAAAGAGCGGTCAAATGAATGAGCCAAGATCGTGAGTTGCCCTTTCTTGAAGCCAGCAATACAGACTTGCATGCTAGCATGTCCAATATCAACAAAGGCAACATTTAATTGGTCATTTTCAGGTAAATCAGTTTTATAAATACCATAAGCCAATGCTGTTGCAGTAGTTTCATGAATCAGGCGAAGAGGGTGCAAGCCTGCAATTGTGGCTGCATCTAAAACTGCTCTTCTTTGAAGATCAGTGAAGTACACAGGAATTCCAATACAGCAATCCACTACTGCTGCATTCAAATTCTTCTCAGCTATGCTTTTCAAATTCAACAAAACCATTCCCAAAATTTGGGTTGGGGTAAAAGTTCTCATTTCACCTAAGTACCGAGCATGAATCAAAGGATATCCATCAGGACCCTCAGTGACATTGAAGGGCAATGACTTGAGATCTCTTTGCAACTCAGGATCTGAGAACTGACGGCCAATTAACCGTTTTATCTGAGAAATTGAGTTTTTAGGGTTCATTGTAGAAGATGCTGCCCCTGCAGTACCAATAAATCTCTGCTTCTCCCCAAAGCAAACAATAGCTGGAGTTTCGCGCTTTGATTCATCATTAAGCACGACATCAATCCCTCTCTGCCTCGCAACTGCAACAATGCAGCTCTCATTGCCAAAATCAAACCCAACAACGCTCATCTTAAACAGAAATTACACAAATTTACTTTATAAAATAAGATTAACCTGGCATCCAACAAAACAAAAAGAAATTAGATTATATATAAGTACTTAACCAGGAAAGCAAAAAAAAAAAAAAATCATAATCACGTTTTGAATCTAGCCAATTGGAGCACCGTGCAATCATAAGTATTAAAGAAGTGGCAAAAAATGATAATCACGATTTTAGGAATCTAGCTACTGGAGCACCAGACTTTGCACATTAAATAAATAACACATTGCATCAATCAAGGTGATATAAATATGTCATGGGCAACAAATTGCTGCTCAATATTCCATGTCAACTTCCATGGACTTGAACACATAATACCATTGATATAACAAAGATCATAACAATATTCAATAAACATTCCTCCTTATGTTCCCATTTAAAGACACTTATTACATTAAAAAAAATCTTTAATATAAATAACAATATCTAATATGCATCCCCCCTTATGTTCTCATTTAAAGACTCAAAAGCGCTTCTTGAGTTGATCATTCACACAAGAACACAGGCCAAATAACTACATAAGGGTCAGAGGCAAGTGTAAGGGCTAAACAAATGCAAGCGGATATATAATGCATTTCAAATCAAAACGAAAACACTTCAGTTAAAGGTTAAAAAACCAAGTAGTTCACATGCATAAATCAAACAATTGGAAACAAACCCTACAAACCTTTACAATCAGATATCAACCCAAAATTAACACTCCTTCAAATAAAATTAATCAGAAATGGGAACTCTGTGCAATGACCAAGTCGAAATCGCATTCAAATAAACCTAAAACAACTAATTGTAACTTAAAAATAAATTCCAACGATGAAAAAGCGTTGAATCAGAATAGTAAATTCAAAAAATATAAAAATAAGTTAATTTTTTTCCCAAACGAATCGAAAAAATAGAAATCAAATAAGGAAATTACTTGATTCTCTACAAACAGCTAAGTCTAAAGAGAAGCAAAAATCAATGCGAAAAAAAAAACATCGACCGACGTGGCGAATATAAAACAAAACAGATCTAAGTTCATGACGGAGAAATAAATGCAACAACGACAATTAAAAAAGAAATCGAAAGAAGAAAAGCACAAAGAGCCAAGGGCGGCGATCTTACCTTTGGAAGGGAAAATTGAGGCGAAAGCAGTTCTGGAAATTTCTTTTCAAAAAGACCTCTCTTTTTTTTGTGTTATGTTCTTGTGCGTTCGCGAGAGATAGCATACGAAAACAACCTCACACTCGCAGAAGCGAAACAGAGAGTTGTGGGGTGTGGGGGGGGGGGGCTTTTATTTACGAGGGTTTGTGTGGAATTTTCGATTTAATAATTTATTTGCGTTTTGATTTAATGAAGGTTTTCTAATTTTAATTAATGAAGTTTTGATTTGGAAGGAGTCATGGAATGGAATTAAGTGGTGTCCATCCACGACTAGAGGTGTCTAGAGATACCATGGCTTCTGGAAAGATCTCCCCGGAAGAAAAGTCTTGGAATTCTTTAGGTTTTTGGTGAGTTCATGGGTTGGGCTTTCATTTGGGATTTTGATTTTTCCCAAATGAGGCCTTTCTTTTATGCACTGATATCTATGTATTTTTCATTTTTTTGTGATTATATTGTATATGATTTTTCGTGATTAATTTTTAAATAATATATATTTTAATTATTATAGTTATTTTTAAATTTTAATTTTAAATATAATAAAAATATATTAATTTATTTAACAATTCAAATATAATAAAAAAATTTTAAATATCATATTAGAAGATTGATATTTTGTTGATCAATAAATTTTTAATAATATTAAAATATTTCAAATCATAATTAAAACCTTCGTCAACATACAATACGATTTTACTTCATGTAATCAATATTTGAAATAATAACTAAAAAACACTATTAAAAAATATTAATTATTTTGATAATTAAATATAATACTAATAAAAAATTCCTATTATTAAAGGATTTGTACAAACAATAAAATATATGATATATTGTAAATAAACTCTTTACTATTCAATTTTTTTATTTTCTTAATAGGTAATAAATTGATTAAAATAATTTGTAAACAATATATAAGAGGAGGGATCTATTTACGCTTTTTAACCCTTCCGCATGTTTTTGTACAATTAATATTTTAACGTATTGATATAATTTTACATGTCATGTATGCAAAATTTTTAACCAAATTGATATCTCTATCATATCGATCTAAAAATATGTTATTAATACTTATTGAACGAATCAAAGTTTTTTTAATATAAAATAAACAATTCAAAATTTTTAATTTATATCAAATTTGACATGCATGATCTATATAAATGAAATATGAAATATGAGGCTGGATAATTAAAATATTAATCATACAAAAATATACAGCAGAGTGTAAAACTAAAAACTCCGGTTATAAAAATACATCAACATTTATTTTAATTATAATTATTTTAATTAAAAATTTAATAAATGTAAATTAAATTTATAATTATTTTTAAATATGTAATTATCACAAATTCTATTGAATTATAATTATTTTAAAAGTCAATTTAGCAATATGATAAAAAATAGAGGGTATTCTCGTTGATTCAAAAATTTTTCAACCTCGTGCTTTTAAATAAATTATAGATAGATATAAATAGATTATAGATTAAAAATTATTGTGTTGCATCTCAAATTATTAGATCTAACCGTTGTTTTATCATTTTAAATTAATGGGTCTAAAGAGAAAAATATGCTTTGAGGCATTCCTTTTTTGTGAAAAGAAAAAGTGAAGATGTGAATTTTATTAATTTAATGATTAAGCTACAAAATAAAAGAGTGATTGTGAATTATTACAAAATAAAAGAGTGATTGTTATTATAACTAGCAGTAGTTTTCTTTAGCCGATTAATTAAATTAATTTTATTTTTTTCTTAAATATTGTAATACGAAATTAAAATTTAATAATATACAAATTTAATTTTAAAAACATGATTATCAATCTTAGATTGAATTTAAATAAACAATATTTTGGAATTATTTTTAAAATATAAACATTATAATAGCAAATTGTGCAAAAATTTATTTTTATATATAGTTTTTAACTTAATTTTAATTATTAGTTAATGAATGTAGATTGCTAATTTAATTTAAATATTCTGACCATTAAATAATTAAATAATTAATTGCAACATTATTTATATTTAAAATATCTAATTCAATTTTAATAGTATATTTAATCTGTAAAAATGGTGATAATTTAAAAAGAATTTTTTAAATAATTTTAAAATTTACAATGGTTTATTGTCTAAAATTATTAGTTGAATTATTAAATATAGACAAATTGAAAGAACTTATTATAAAAATATGACTTGCAAAACACAATTAAAAATTATATAAAGAAGGTAAAGTGGTTTATGTTGCAATTTTCCCTCCACAAAATGTTTACTTTCTTCCTTATCACATGTCAAAATTTTATAATGTAAACACATTAAAAATTTAAGAATTTTGTAATATATATTAGTTTGCATGAATAAGATGTAATATATAAAAATCAAAGTATTTATTCGTTCTATTTGTTTGAATAAAAAAACAAATAAATGTTTAATAATTGTGTTTGATTGGAGATTAAATAATTTTTTCTTAAGTTTTAACGTATATATATTATTAGAAGTGTATTATATCTGACAACAATGCGCATTCTTTTATATTTATGGGTATTTTTATTAGCTAAATTATACTAATTCACAGCTAGCTTCTTTTAGTTAGTTAAATTAGTTATTGTACAGTCTGTCATTTCTATTTTTTTAGGATCTAGAATTCTTCTAGAGTCTTCATATCTTGTGTATATATACATTGCATTGCCAGCATAATCAATTAATCAAAAATCATTTTAACAAACTTCCACATGGTATCAGACGGTCCTTCTTTCCTTTTTTGATTTTTCTTTTCCTGCCATTTCTATGGCCGTTCATCTTGATCCCACCCAGGCTTCTAGCCCTTATTATCTTCATCCCAATGAAAATCCTTCTCTTGTTCTTGTTACACCACCTCTTTCAAGCTCAAATTACCATCATTGGTCTCGAGCTATGCGTATGGCTTTGCTCTCTAAAAATAAGCTTCAGTTTGTTGATGGATCTATTTCTCCTCCATCTCGCATTGATCCTTTGTTTCCTGCTTGGGAAAGATGCAACAATATGGTAATTTCATGGCTCAATCATTCCATCACTCCTTCTATCTTTAATAGTGTTCTATGGATTGATTTAGCTTCTGACATTTGGGTCGATCTTCGTGAACGTTTTTCGCAAGGTGATCTTTGTCGAATATCTGATCTACAAGAAGAGATCTATGCTTTTAAGCAAGATGATAAAACTGTCACTGATTATTTTACTGAGCTTAAAATACTTTGGGATGAACTTTTGCAATTTCGTCTGCTGCCTTCTTGTTCCTGTCCAACACCCTGTTCATGTGGAGCTGTTGCTACTGCTCGTAGCTATCATAATCAAGATTATGTGATTAGATTTTTGAAGGGATTAAATGATTCTTTTTCAGCTGTAAGATCTCAAATACTTCTTATGGATCCTTTGCCTTCTATTAATAAGGCGTTTTCAAAAGTGATTCAACAAGAACGTCAGTTTACTATTGCTTCACCTAAATCATTTGTTAGCAATACTGTTCGATCTGCTCCAGATTCATTCCGAAAATCTTCAACTTCTAGTTCATCTTCTTCTACCGTTGACAAACGATAGTGTACATTTTGTCAAAGGCCTCGACATACTATTGACACGTGTTATCGGAAGAATGGATATCCTAATGGTGCTAAGCCTCGTGCTCCTATTTCTTGGGCACACAACATTATTTTTGATGATCTCGATGATTTAATGGAGGATTCCAAATCTGTTGTTCCAGGTGATTTCTCTCATGGTTCGAGTTCTGGTGTTAATCTCACTCAAGAGCAATATGATCAGCTACTTGTCTTGCTTCAGTCTTCATCTATGGCCACCAAACCTACCACACCCTCACCATCCCATGTCACCAACCATGTCATGAAAGATCCTACATTTGCTTACTCATTAGCTACTACAGATGGTAATACTTTCTGTAACACCCCTTACCCGAGACCATGGTCGGAGTCGAGCATGAGGCGTTACTTGACTTAACTTAAAAGTTCGGGGCATAAAAATTTACTTTCAAATTTAATTTCATCATTCATAATAAAGCTGTCCTCCTGTACAGCAGTCACTAAAATAATTATAATTCAAGCTACAAAACTCGAAATTTAGATCCGTAAATTTTCCATAAAACTAGACTCATATATCTATTCATCATAAATTTTTCAGAATTTTTTCTTTAGCCAATTAGTACAGTTTATTAGTTGAAGTCTCCCCTGTTTCACTAATCGACTATCCTAACCACTCATCACTAAAATTTAATTATCTCTTATTAAAGGCTTCATATGGTGATTAAACTTATTTCTACTGAAAATAGACTCATTAAGGAGTCTATACATATAAATTATAACTCAAAATTCCTTCTGTACAATTTTTAATGAATTTCTAAAGTCAGAACAGGGGACTTCAAAAACATTCTTGCCCTGTTTCACTAAAATTCAAATATCTAAAAGTATATAATTATTTTGCTTACTCCACTTCTTTTATATGAAAGTAGACTCTTTCAGCTTTAATTTCATATCTCACTCAACTTCTAATTATATTTCCACTATTTTTGGTGATTTTTAAAAGTTACATCAATGCTGCTGTCCAAGAACTGCTCCATTGCAATTTTTAAAAAAAATTCAATATAACCCCTTTATAATTGTCTAACCTTCCCTGCAAATTTCAAATCACAACCAATTCCAGTATTTCATCTACTTCATTTAAATACTAATGAAGTTCAACCAATCAACCATTTCAAACTAAAAACATGTATATATTTCGATATCTAACGCAACCATAACATTCAAATTTACTTTTCACTTCAATTCCCTATACATGCCATATAAATCCAAAAAGTTGCTTAACATAAACTACCGGAGCATATCTGGATAGTGTGATTCTTGATGTAGATCCGATCCTCCGAATGTATAAATACGTTAATCTACAAAAACAATAAACACACACATGTAAGCTTATAGAAAAGCTTAGTAAGTTCATAGGCATAAAACATAAATCTTACCAAACACTTGTACACTTATACAATATACACCATTACTAAATTTACCTGTCAACCACAATCTTTGGTGAGTTCCTTGGTATAAACTCACTACTACTTATTCTTTTACCATAATTCCTTTGGGCCCATTTGTCACTTACCATCCTTGATCAAAATTAAGGAACGGTTACGGAAAATTGAGTACTTCACTTTCACTTTGACATATGACCTCTTATCACTTGTCCTTGATCAGATAAGTGTAGCTAGGCTACCACTTATCACTTTGCCACTTGATCAGATAAGTGTAGCTGAAGCTACCACTTATCACTTTATCACTTGATCAGATAAGTGTAGCCACTTATCACTTTGTCTCTTGATCAGATAAGTGTAACCACTTATCACTTTGTTTCTTGATCAGATAAGTGTAACCACTTATCACTTTGTTTCTTGATCAGATAAGTGTAGCCACTTATCACTTTGTTTCTTGATCAGAAGTACTCAAATCCGGTGTTCCACTTAATTTGATCATTTATTCTATTTTCACATTTTTATTTTATTCTCATTTCAACAATAAATACATTTCATCATACATTGTATAATTCATGAAATTAACATTTAATCATTAAATTTCAGCCATATGAACTTACCTGGATCGATTTGCAGAATTTGTAAAAGTTCAGGGACTAATCGGCTACTTTTTCTTTTCCTCGACTTGTTTCAGGTTCTCGATCTAAAATGCAAATTTATTCATTCATCAGCATTTAATTCAATTCTAATTCATTTCACAATTTATGCCCTTTAATTTTCGAAGTTACACTTTTACCCCAAACTTTACAGTTTTTACAATTTGATCCCTACTCAATTAACCCCTCAATTGATCTAATTTTTCTCAATTAACACCTTTTTCCAACTATTTTAGACTACTACATAGCCTTTCATACTCAAAACCGCAACACCAAACCTTAATTCCCAACTTTTTCACAATTAGGTCCCTAAAATCAATTTCTATCAAAATTACTTAATAAAATCATCATATAACAAAATTAAAGCTTCAATTTCATGTTTATTCATCATAAAAATCCAACACTAATCAATGGTAACTTTCAAAATCAGCCATGGAATCAAAAACTAATGAAATAATTAGTTGGACCTAATTGTAAAAGTATCAAAATCACAAAAATTAGAAGAAATAATCAAGAATTAAACTTACATGATTCAAAAATATGAAAAACCAGCTTATTCCAGACCTCCTATGGCGTTTTTGCTGATAAATTGTGAAGAGATCTCTAGATTTTTCACTTTTGTCTTTGTTTTAAATGTTTAATTTGTTAAGTTTCCAATTTTGCCCCTGTTTCTCCTTACATTCTGCTGATTTTTCTTACCCAACCGTCCAGCCCATATAATTTGGGTCTAATAGCCTTTTAAATCCCTCCACTTTAGTCACTTAAGCTATTTAATCACAATTTAACAAATTTTACACTATTCCCAATTTAGTCCTTTTTAGTTAATTAACTATCCAAACGTTAAAATTTTCTAACGAAACTTTAATACCAACTCAATGACACTCTATAAATATTTCTAAAAATATTTATGGCTCGGTTTAAAATCTTCGAGGTCTCGATACCTCGTTTTTTTTATTTTAATTATTTTAATATTTATTCCTAGTACACTATTCACTATTTCAAAAATTTTCCTAACTTCACATTTAACTTATACTTACTAAATTTATAATATTTTCTACTCGTTTGTCAGATTTAGTGATCTCGAATCACCATTCCGACACCACTAAAAATTCAGGCTATTACAACTCTCCCCCCCATTTTAGGAAATTTCGTCCCCGAAATTTCGTACCTGGAAATAAATTCGGATACTGAAATCTCATCAATTCCTCCGTTTCCCAGGTTGCCTCCTCAGATCCATGTCGATTCCATAACACCTTAACTAGTGGTACACGTTTATTCCTCAACTCTTTAACCTCCCGAGCTAAAATTTTCACCGGTTCCTCTGAATAAGTCATGTCAGGTTGGAGCTCTATTTCCGTATGAGGAATTACATGTGATGGATCTGATCTATACCGTCTCAACATAGACACATGAAACACATTATGAATATTTTCAAGTTCCCGGGGCAAAGCCAATCTATAAGCTACCGGACCGATTCTTTCAATGATTTCATACGGCCCGATAAATCGTGGGCTGAGTTTTCCCTTTCTGCCGAACTGCAAAACTTTCTTCCACGGTGACACTTTCAAAATACACGATCACCCACACTAAACTCTATATCCCTTCTCTTCAAATCTGCATATGATTTTTGCCGATCGGAGGCAGCTTTTAAACAATCTCGAATAATACGAACTTTTTCTTCAGTTTCCCGAATCAAGTCCACTCCCACCAGTTTCGAGCATGAGGCGTTACTTGACTTAACTTAAAAGTTCGGGGCATAAAAATTTACTTTCAAATTTAATTTCATCATTCATAATAAAGCTGTCCTCCTCTTTTCGGACATATCTATTATATTTAATATTGATTGATTTTAATTATATACATTTGGATGTTGCAACTTCAAAAAATAAAACACATAAAAAGACAATTTTTTTTTTGAGATTCCCACTTTTCAATAACATTTAAAAGGGAAAAAAAAATCTCTATCCTGTTTAAATTTGGGCTCCAAAAGTAAAAATTGTAAAAAATTTATAAATAAATATTAAAATCCTAAATTCTAACCCGATTCTGAGATCATAGATATTAAATTTAAGATTCGAGAGTTATTAATATTTATAATTAATATTTATTTACATGTCGCCTATAATTTTTTTATTTTATTTACTGATAGGTATAGGATACTCATTCATTGACTGTGCATCAAATTTTATTCTATGTATATATATTTTATATTAAAATCACATCAAATTAAAATTAACGTAATTTATTAAAATATATATTTATAGTAAAAAAATTAAATCTGAAAGTAAATTTTTATGCCCCGAACTTTTAAGTTAAGTCAAGTAACGCCTCATGCTCGACTCCGACCATGGTCTCGGGTAAGGGGTGTTACACTTTCTCTCATTTTTCATGCATTAAATTCTCATTTTGGATCGTGGATACTGGTGCCACGGATCATATTACTCATTCTTTATCCTCATTCACTTTTTATAAACGTATTAAACCTATCTTTGTTACATTACCAAATGGATCCAAGGTTGCTGCCCATTTTTCTGGTACTGTCATCTTTAATGACCACCTTTGCTTGACAGATGTTCTTTATATTCCTCAATTTTCATTTAATCTTTTATCTGTCACCAAACTCACTTCTAATCTACCTTGTTGTTTCATTTTTCATGCTTCCCATTGCATTATACAGGGTTTACCATCTTGGAGGATGATTGGTACAGCTAAGGCACAACATGGCCTCTATACAATGGATAATCCTGTTCAGCATTTTACTTTTCCCCAACATCCTGTCACATCAGTTTCTACATCTTCACCAGACCTTTAGCATCATCGTTTGGGTCACATCTCTGACTCTTGTCTTAAATTGCTTACTGATTCTATCCCATCTCTTACCTTATTTGATAACTCAGCATGTAAAACTTGCCATTTTGCCAAACACAAAAAGTTATCATTTTCTGTAAGCCAAACCCGATCCAATAATATTTTTGATTTAATTCATGTTGACATTTGGGGTCCTAATTCAATTGTTTCACTTCATGGCCATAGATACTTTCTTACAATTGTGGATGATTTCACACGATACACTTGGATCATTTTGCTTAAAACAAAGTCTGAAGTTCGAGGTCATATTCAAAATTTCTTTGCCTTGGCCAACACGCAATATTCTAAAACCATCAAAATTCTTCGATCTGATAATGGCAAAGAATTTGATATGCCTTCTTTTTATGCTTCTCAAGGCACAATTCATCAAACCTCATGCACTGAAACGCCTCAACAAAATGGTTTAGTTGATCGTAAACATCAACACATTCTTAACATTGCTCGAGCTTTATTGTTTCATTCTCATTTACCACAACTTTTTTGGGGTTATGTTGTCTCTCACTTGGTTTTTTTAATCAATCGAACCCCTACTCCCCTATTTGCCAACCTTACTCCCTTTGAAAAATTCCATGGTTCCAAGCCTGACTTTTCCATGCTTCGTGTTTTTGGATGCTTAAGTTTTGCATCTACTTTATCTGCTCATCGTAAAAAATTTGATCCTCGAGCAAAACAATGTGTTTTCCTTGGCTACAAACCACATGTTAAAGGTTATATTCTTCTTGATACCGAGACTCGAGCAATTTTTGTTTCTCGCAATGTCACATTTCATGAAACAATTTTTCCTTTTCTTCAACATTCTCCAAACAACCCTACCACTCCAGTCAGATTACTTGCATCTGACACCATTTATGATTCACCTATTTCACTTCCACAACCATCATCCACAGGCCAACCACCATCTACAGACCAACCATCGTCCACAAGCCACCCACCTACACAACCATCTACCTCTTCTTGACCACAAAGAAACCGTCGACCACTTTCTTACCTACAGGATTATCAACATTATCAACTGCTTGCTGCTACCAATCATCCAGCTATGCCTCATTCTATTTTCAACTGTATTTCTTATCACAATATTTCACCACAACACTTGCATTTTACACTTGCCATTTCAGCATCCATAGAACCCAAAACCTATAAACAGGCAAGTAAGTTTACCCATTGGAATGAGGCAATGCAAGCTGAGATTAATGCTCTTGAGCAGAATAACACCTGGACAATGACCACATTACCTCCTGGCAAAACACCTATTGGGTGTAAATGGGTTTTTCGAGTAAAACATCGAGCAGATGGCACCATTGAACGCTATAAAGCTCGTTTAGTAGCAAAAGGCTACACGCAAATAGAAGGAGTGGATTACTTTGACACATTTTCACCGGTTGCAAAGATCACTACTGTTCGACTTCTTCTTGCATTAGCTACTTCGAGACATTGGCATACACAACAACTTGATGTCAATAACGCGTTTCTTCATGGTGATCTCAATGAGGATGTATATATGTTACCTCCTCTTGGTTTTTCTCATGACTCTACCAAAGTTTGCAAGCTTCACAAGTCCATTTATGGACTCAAACAAGCCAGCAGACAATGGTTCTCGAAGCTTACTACAACTTTAATTTCTCTTGGTTACATTCAATCTACAATTGATCACTCCATGCTTACCAAGAAACACTCTGAGGATTTCACAGTGTTACTTATCTACGTTGATGATATTATATTGACTGGCACATCATCACCAGAGATAATGAAAGTAAAGCAGTTTCTTGACACTACTTTTCGAATCAAAGATCTTGGTGATCTGAAATATTTTCTCGGTCTCGAAGTTGCTCGTACTAGCTAGGGAATACATATTTCTCAACGGAAATATGCTCTAAAAATACTACAAGAGTCTGGATTAATTGAATGCAAGCCTGCCAAGACTCCAATGGCAACAAAATCTATTTACAAACTCACATCGACCGATGGTGAATTACTTTCAGATATTACCTCTTATAGGCAACTTGTTGGCAAGCTTCTTTATCTCACTTCTACATGTCCTGATCTCACTTTCGCTGTACAACAACTTAGCCAATTCATGGACAAGCCTACTACAAATCATCTTCAAGCAGCTCATCGAGTGCTACGTTATCTAAAAGGTTGCCCTAGTACTGGTCTCTTCTATCCTGCTTCCTCCTCATTCGAGCTTAAAGCATTCAGTGATTCTGATTGGGCTGGATGTCCAGAAACTCGACGATCCATCACAGGCTATTGTATATTCTTTGGTGAAGCATTAATATCCTGGCGTGCCAAGAAACAACCTACTGTTTCACGATCCTCTAGTGAAGCTGAATATAGAGCACTTGCCTCCACTGTTTGTGAAGTTCAATGGTTACATTATCTTCTATGTGATCTACATGTTCCTATCTCTCATGCTACTCCAGTATTTTGTGACAACAAATCGACAATCCAGATTGCATCTAATCCTACTTTCCATGAACGTACAAAGCACATCGAAATCGATTGCCACATTGTACGTGAGAAATTGCAAAAAGATATTGTTCATTTGTTGCCATGTACTTCATCTGCTCAACTGGCTGACCTCTTCACCAAAGCTCTTGCTGCACAACCATTTCAAGACATGATTTCCAAGCTGGGAATGCTCAATATACACTCTCCAGCTTGAGGGGGGCTATTAGCTAAATTATACTAATTCACAGCTAGCTTCTTTTAGTTAGTTAAATTAGTTATTGTACAGTCTGTCATTTCTATTTTTTTAGGATCTAGAATTCTTCTAGAGTCTTCATATCTTGTGTATATATACATTGCATTGCCAGCATAATCAATTAATCAAAAATTATTTTAACAAACTTCCACAATTTTAAAAGACTGATATTTAGTACTAATAAATATTTAACACATCACTATAAAATTAAGAATAATGTTAATAAAATAAAACAATATTATTATTTACAGAAATCAAGATTGGGAAATGTTAATTAGTGTTTAGAAGCATTGAAAGGTAAAAATGTTTTAGATCTTTATGCCCCCAATGCAACCTGAATCCCACATTGCTGGCATATAGTAAACAAAACATAAGGAGTGGTGTATAAAGAGAGAGGACAGGGCAACATTATAACATACTTACCTGGACGGGGTCAATCAGTGATCGGAAAGACTCATGGCCTAGAGCAGTGACCTCCATTGCACTTGGGAGGGGTGCTGCTTTAAGGTCTCCCCAAGAGGGAGAGCTACGTCATAATTTGTGGCAGTGGGGGCTTGCGTTCGCGCAGCCCCTATCAATCTTAAGTTTTAATTGGAAACCATTTGTAGGATATAATTATTATTTCCATATAGGTAATCAGCTTCAAAAGTAGTTATATATGCCCTCTCCTTATGCAGCACCTTTTGGTTTTGTTTGTCATGTAGTAGGGATTTAGGTTCAAAGTCGTGGGCTTAGGTTGTGTTAGGGGCATAAAGGTTCAGGACAGCTTTCAATGCTTATAAGCACTGATTAACATTTCTCAATCTCGATTTTTATCTATAATAATATTATTTTAATTAGTTAGCATGGTTGATTTTATAAAGATGTATTAAATATATTTTAATATAAAATATCGGTCCTCTAAAGTGCCAGTAAATATAAAAATTATGTTCATCATTTTCATATTTAATACATCTTATTTTATATGGTATTTTCATCTTATCTAATCAAATGGATTGTTCTTACATGATTTTCGAAAGATTGAAATTTCTCTTTAATCATATCAATATATATCTCTCTCTATTTGATCCTACTTCTAAATAATTTAATAAATTTAATCCTCTCTATATATAAAAACTCTATCAGTTTGGTCCTCAAACACAACTTTATCACAAACTAGAATTATAATTTAGATTCAACTCGTACCAGTAGATTTCAAAATATAATGTTAAATTAAATTGTAATAAAAGAATTTGTTTTTTATTTCAAAAAAAGTTTTGTAATTAAATAATTGGGCATGGTGCAGCTGCAAGCTATGCAGACTGGCTTGATTTTCCATGTGTTATTGTTGTTTGCTATTGAGTGGTGACTGCACCACAAGTCTAAGCTATACATCGTATTCATTTCATCTTCAACATCATCGTCCAAGAGTAAAAGTGAGCAGTGAAAGCTATGGAAGTCGACACAACACAGTTGTTATTATATTTTAACTTTTGCAACTAAAGGATGGTAGCTTATTATTGGGATTCTATTAATAATTGAGGTGTAAATCAGTCTAAAGACACTTACAAGGGTTAATGTACTTGAGGTTTTGTCCAAACCATAGGGCTATAATTTCTCACTATTCAGTTACTGTTTGCCCTCATTGATTAGGTTTAATTGTTTGAAGTAATGGATGGTATGTAATTCGACTACTAGTTTTAAATTTCTAAAGTTATTGAAAATTTGTTGTTTCAATTTGTAGTTGGCGCATACATCATTGAAAATCTTATAAGCATATTGTTAAAATGATAGCTTTAATTTCAAGCTAATTAAACGCAAAGTTTACATATGCATGCACCAAACTAGAGCAGCAAAATGTATCAAAACTTTGGCTTGAGTTCACAAATCACAAGCCATGAAAACCAAGTTTCAATAGATGTCAGAAGGCTTGGATTTAAAAGCCAATTGAAGCATAATGTGAATTTTTACTGGCAATAGTGGGCACCAAAAGCTACACGGAAGATTTGCTCTTTCAATTGTCAAGCCTTATTAAATGTGGCTATTGACTTGAAGGTGATGTAAACTAGTATAAATAGGACTTAGTTCTTAGCCATGAGACACATCAACTTTGAGAGTGAATTAGTTAGTGAGTGGCTAATTGACAGCAATTGTATAATAGCTCTTAGGTATTTTCGGGGGTGAGTTGTAAGCTTTTCAGATTGTGTTTTGAGTGTCAAAACACTTGTAATCTTCACCTTTTTGTTATAGTGAATTTTTTTGTTGTCTCTACTCATGAAGGTAGGCTTTAAAGTCGAACCACGTAAATTCTTATGTCTCTTTATTTATTCTTTTTCACACATTATTTATTGTGGTGTGTTCTATTTATTCCTGATAAACTTATGTGGTCGTATTGACGTAATTAATTTGATCCATCCTCAACAAACTAGTATCATAACTTTGTTTCGACTATTTTTATGGTATTTGCAAAGTGGTTGTGCTCGTGATTTATTTTTGTTGCTTCCGTTGTCATTTTAAATATTGATATGGCTACAAGTGTATTATTGACTAAATACGAAGTCAAAGAATTCACCAGGAAAAATAGTTTCCATCTATGGAGCATCAAGATACAGGCGATTCTGATTCAACAAGTATTGCTTAAAGCATTGTCTGGTAGAGACAAATTACCAAACACACAAATTACCAAACACGCTTTCGGAAGAGCAAAAGGATGAGATACTGGATAAAGAACATAGTGTTATTCTACTATGTTTAGGCAATGAAGTATTACGAGAGGTAGCTGAAAAGACCATGACGTCCGGTTTGTGGCTCCAGTTAGAGAGAAAGTATATGACGAAGCCATTGATGAACTGACTCTGTTAAATAAACTTAAATGAAAGTTAAGAATTATGTAAGTGAAAGGTCAAGAGTTGAAAGGTCAAGAGTTATGTTGTTTTTTAATGGGTTTAAATTAGTAGTTTTTTGTTTAGGAAAATGAAAGGTCAAGAGTCATTGGTTTATGGTTATTATTAGATTTTAATATTTTCAATTTTTTGTTGTTTTAAAAGGTAGACTATAGCCTATAAATAGTTTGTAAGCTTTTGATTTTATAAGAGAGAACACTTTTATATTGAAAACATTTTCTACAATTTGGTATTTGAGCTATGGAGAGTGTGACTAGTAATGTGCCATTGCCTCGACTAACAAAGGTGAACTATGAGAATTGGAGCATCCAAATGAAAGCTCTTATCGGGTCTCAAGATGGTTGGGAGGTGGTCTAAGAAGGTTTCGTAGAACCGACAACTACTGCGGGATATACGGCAGCTCAAAATAAGGCGTTGAAAGAAATGCGGTCGAAAGATAAGGCGTCATTGTACATGTTATTTCGAGCCGTTGATGAGTCGGGCTTTGAGAAGATTGCAAGTGCGACAACTTCAAAAGAAGCGTGGGACATTTTAGCAAAGATGTACAAATGAGCCGACCGAGTTAAACAAGTCCGCCTTCAAACTTTTCGTGGCGAGCTGAAAGGCATGAAGATGAAGGAATCGGAAGGTGTCTCCGACTACATCATGCGTGTTCAAACCGTGGTGAACCAACTCAACCGAAATGGAGAAGCGTTAACCGATGCACGAGTTGTGGAGAAGATTTTGAGATCATTAATTGACAGTTTCGAGAATGTCATATGTGCCATAGAAGAGTCAAAAGATCTAGCAACGCTCACAGTCGATGAACTCGCCGGTTCTCTCGAGGCACATGAACAACGTAAGAAGAAGAAGAAAGAGGAGACACTCGAGCAAGCACTTCAAACCAAGGCATCAATCAAAGACGAAAAGGTTCTCTATTCTCAAAGCCTTCGAGGTAAAGGTCGTGGTCATGGAGATTGAAGAAATGGTCATGGTGGAAAAGGTCGTGGTCAAGAAGGGAATTATGAAGAGAAGGAGCATTCAAACCAACAAAATTGGCGTGGAAGAAGACGTAGTCGTGGAAGAGGCAGATGGTCGAATTATTCCAATGTCGAGTGCTACAAGTGTGGCAAATATGGTTGCTATGCGAAGGATTGTAACTCTGATAAGTGTTACAATTGTGGTAAGGCGGGACATTTCGCGAAAGAATGTCGCATCTCAAAAAAGGTGGAAGAGACAACCAACCTAACCATGAAAAATGAGGAGGCAAAAGAAGGTTTTCTCTTGATGGCACACAACGAAGTCAACACCAACAACAACATGGTGTGATACCTTAACACAGGTGCAAGCAACCATATGTATGGGCTCAAACACCTATTCAAAGAGATACAAAAGGTTGAAACGGGACATGTGTCATTTGGAGATGCGTCGAAGGTTGAGGTAGAAGGCCAAGGTACCATTTGTTATTTACAAAATGATGGGTTAGTTGGGTCAATCCGTGATGTGTATTACGTACCAGACCTCAAGAGCAATATTTTGAGTATGGGGCAACTTATGGAAAAAGGTTATTCGGTACTTATGAAAGATCGGCTGTTACACTTGAAAGATAAGGAAGGATGTTTGGTCGCTCGAGTTGAAATGGAGAGAAATCGCATGTTCAGGTTGAATCTGAGAAGTGTTCGAGGAAAATGTTTGCGAGTTGATGTTGAAGACAAGGCGTCGTTGTGGCATCTCCGCTTTGGCCATCTACATTATGGTGGTCTAAACGAGTTGGCGAAGAAGAATTTGGTGCATGGGCTACCAGACATGGACTATGAGGGAAAATTTTGTGAAGAATGTGTGCTCGGTAAGCATGCGAGAACTTCGTTTCAAAAGAAGGCAAAATATCAGGCTAAGCAACTTCTCGAATTGATTTATACTGACATATGTGGACCAATCACCCCTGAATCTTTTAGCGGTAAAAGGTATTTCATTTCTTTTATCGATAATTTCTCACGAAAAACTTGGGTTTATTTTCTTAAAGAAAAATCCGAGGCATTTGAGGTGTTCAAGAAGTTCAAAGTGATGGTGGAAAAAGCAACTGGTAGACACATCAAATCTGTATGATCTGATAGAGGTGGCGAGTATACTTCGACGGCTTTTATGGAGTATTGTGAGGAGCAAGGCATAAGACGATTCCTAACCGCACCGTACTCTCCCTAACAAAATGGTGTGACTGAGAGGAAGAATCGAACTATTCTCGACATGGTTCGATCAATGCTCAAGAGTAAGAAGATGCCGAAGGAATTTTGGGCGGAAGCCGTGCAATGTGCCATCTATGTGCAAAATCGATGTCCACATGCGAAGTTGGATGATCAAACACCACAAGAGGCTTGGAGCAGACAAAAACCATCAGTTTCTCATCTTAAAGTATTCGGTAGTGAGACCTATGCACATGTGCCGGATCAGTGAAGAACGAAGCTCGAAGACAAAAGCAAAATGTTTATTTTTATTGGGTATGATGAGAAAACAAAAGGATACAAGCTACTCGACCCGATAAGTAAGAAGGTTGTGGTAAGTCGTGATGTACGATTCAATGAAGCAAGCGAGTGGGATTGGAATAACTCAACGGAGGTTATCATCAAAGATGGAGGATCATCAATCGCTACACCAACAATCATATCGACAAATCCTGAAACTACCGATGATGAAGATGAACCGCAACAACCAAAAATGCGAAGTTTGCAAGATTTGTATGATTCAACAAATGAGGTACATATTGTATGTCTTTTGGCAGATTCCGAGATTATAAGTTTTGAAGAGGCGGTGCGAGACAAGAAGTGGCAAACTGCTATGGATGAGGAGATTAAAGCAATTGACTGCAACAACACATGGGAGTTAACGGAATTGCCGAAAGGATGTCGGCCTATTGGTGTGAAGTGGGTGTTCAAAAGAAAGATGAATGCTTAAGGCGAGTTAGAACGGTACAAGGCGCGACTTGTTGCAAAGGGATATAAGCAAAAGAAGGGGATCGATTATGATGAGGTATTTGCTCCCGTTGTAAGAATGGAGACAATCCGGTTGCTCATTGCACAAGCGGCACAATTTAAATGGCCAATATTTCAAATGGATGTCAAGTCAGTATTCTCGAATGGTGTGCTCGAAGAAGAAGTCTACATCGAACAACCACCCGGGTATATGAAAAATGGAGAGGAGAAGAAGGTGCTAAAATTGAAGAAGGCACTTTACGGGTTGAAGCAAGCACAGCGGGCATGGAATACTCGTATCGATACATACTTCAAGGAGAATGGGTTCAAACAATGTCCTTATGAACATGCCCTCTACGTGAAGAAGACTGGAGTTAATATATTATTTGTTGATCTTTATGTCGATGACCTCATTTTTATGGGGAACAACGGTGAGATGATACTGGATTTTAAGAGCAAAATGACACAAGAATTCGAGATGACAGATTTGGGCTTAATGAAATTTTTCCTTGGTTTGGAGGTTCGACAAGAAAGGACAGGTATTTTTGTGTCACAGGAGGCATATGCAAAGGAAATTTTGAAGAAGTACAGGATGGCACATTGCAACCCGGTATCAACACCAATGGAACCAGGTGTAAAACTCTCGAAATTCGATGGAGGAGATCGAGTCGACGCAAGTAAATACCGAAGTTTGGTGGGAAGCCTTCGCTATTTTACTTGCACAAGGCCTGACATTTCGCTAAGTGTTGGCATTGTAAGTCGATTCATGGAGGAGCCGGTTTATTCATATTGGAAGGCGTTGAAGCGAATCCTACGGTACATTCAAGGAACGGTGTCACTTGGGTTATTTTATTCAAATATGAAAGATTACAAGTTGATTGAGTATTCCGACAGTGATTGGTGCGGAGACTTAGATGATCGAAAAAGTACATCGGGATATGTGTTCTTTATGGGTAACACAACATTTGCTTGGCTTTCAAAGAAGCAACCAATTGTGACACTATTGACATGTGAAGCTGAATATGTGGTAGCATCTTGGTGTGTGTATCATGCTATATGGCTCAGAAATTTGTTGGGCTAGTTGGAGCAACAACAACTTGGTGCAACTGAGATACGAGTTGACAATAAATCAGCGATTGAGTTGGCAAAGAACCCAGTGAATCATGAGAGAAGCAAACACATTGATATTCGTTTTCATTTCATCCGAGATCATGTAAAGGAAGGAAGTGTGAAATTAGTGCACGTGGCAAGTCGGGACCAAGTCGCGGATATCTTTACAAAACCGCTACCGATGGTACTCTTCGACAACTACAAGAAATTAATCGGCATGAAGGATGGCAGAAGCATTTAAGTTTACAGAGGAGTTTTGTTAAATAAACTTAAATGAAAGTTAAGAATTATGTAAGTGAAAGGTCAAGAGTTGAAAGGTCAAGAGTTATGTTGTTTTTTAATGGGTTTAAATTAGTAGTTTTTTTGTTTAGGAAAATGAAAGGTCAAGAGTCATTGGTTTATGGTTATTATTAGATTTTAATATTTTCAGTTTTTTGTTGTTTTAAAAGGTAGACTATAGCCTATAAATAGTTTGTAAGCTTTTTATTTTATAAGAGAGAACAATTTTATATTGAAAACATTTTCTACAGACTCTACCTTAATCAACGACTCTACACCCTAAAGATGGAGGAAGGTTCACCTATTTTACAACATCTTAAGACTTATTATGCATCTCAATAATATTGGTATTAAAATCGATAACAAAGATCAAGAATTGATTGTTCTATGTTCTTTACCTTGCTCATATGAGAATTTCGCTGACACAATGTAATAAGCTCACGATGACATTTCTCTCGATGAGGTGAAAAACGCCTTAGGTTCTAGTGAGTTAAGAAAGAAACTCGTTAGTAAGGCAGGTGAAAACAATCAAGGTTAATGTTTAGTTGCTCAAGGGATCAAAGTCAAGAGGACATTCAAGCAAAACTCATCCCAGATCACAGTCCAAGAAAAGAATACAGTGTTATTACTGTAAGAAGTTTGGGCACATAAAGAAAGATTGTCCAAATAAGAAGGATAAAATAGAACTGCAGGAGCAACAAAATGATCGTGCAAGTTTGGTTGATGTAGAAAATTCAAATGATGTAGAATTTGTTTCGATAGTATCCAGCTCTGAGTTGGTGAGAGGTGGATTCTTGATACAGCCATTACATTTCACATTAGCACATTCAAGGATTTATTTTCAACATATGAGAAGTGTGCTGGTTTAGTGCTAATGGGAGATGACCATGCATGCCAAGTCATGGGGATTGGCACAATTTGTATAAAGATGTTTGACAGTATTGTCAGAACCTTATCAGATGTTCGACATGTTCCACAAACGAAGAAAAACTTAATTTCCTTGAGAACTTTGGACAAGAAAGGCTTTCAATACTCCGATGAAGGTGGAGTGCTAAAAGTATTCTTTGGTGCTATGGGTGTGATGCGCAGACATTTAGAGTGAGACCTTTATTTCTTGGATGATTCCACAGTTATAGATGTTGCAGCAGTGTCATCATCAATTGATCTAGATTCTAACACCACTAAATTATGACATATGCGACTTGGGCATATGAGCAAGAGAGGCTTATCAATCTTGAGCAAACGAGGTTTGTTGTATGACCAGTGTACGGGGAAGCTTGATTTCTGTGATCAATTCATCTTTGGAAAGAAGACTGAAGTCAAGTTTAGCACTAGGATTCACAAAACCAGACGCACAATGGATTATATCCATTCCTATAGTTGGGGGTCCTTCTCCAACAATTTCAAAGGGTGGTTACAGATATCTATTAACCTTTATTGATGACTACTCAAGAAAGGTTTGGGTGTATTTCCTAAAGCACAAGGATCAAATGCTTGTTAATTTTAAGCAAATTAAGGCCTTGATCAAAAATCAAACAGGAAAGAAGATCAAGCAGCTTCGAATGGATAACAACTTGGAGTATTGCTTGGGTGAATTTATTGAGTTCTATAAGACTAAAGGAATAGTGAGACACCACATTGTTCACCATACACCATAGCAAAATGGAGTTGCAGAATGCATGAATAGAACTCTCTTGGAGCGATCTCATTGCATGAAATCAAATGATGGGCTCGACGAAGACTTCTGGGCTAAAGCTATAAATACTGCATGCTATCTAGTAAATAGATCTCCATCTACAACTATTGAGCTAAAAACTCCTGAGGAAGTATGGTTTGGTTCTTACCATTATGGGAATTGAAAAAACTAAAATAGAAATTTGAAAAAGCATAAGGAGGTGATTTTGAAAAGGCTAAAATAGAAATTTGGTGCACATTATAGGAATTGAGATGAGTTAATGTTTTATCCGCCTATTATGTCGTTCTTACCATTTTCATTATGTATGCATTGTCCATCTGCTTTTTTCCTTGGATTGAGCACATCCTTTTACAAATTAAACTAACAAGGAGAAAAGGGCCAAATCATATCTAATGAATACCATTTTTTACTATGTAAACTCTACTCCAATAAAATTTGTTGTTTAAGGAACAAATCCTTTTCAATCAAATTGTTCAAATAAGTATTTTTATTATTAATTAAGTAAGATTAAATAAGTATTGTTTTTTCTTTCCTCGAAATAGAGGTTGTACTATGGATTTAAAAAGAAATGTATTTCAATATTAAATCATTTAATAATCTTAAATTGAATTTGATTTAAAAAAGGTATTTCAATCTTAAATTAGTGACCAATAAAATATCACTGAATTCAAGTGTATTATACATTGTAACAATGAGTATACTTTTTAAATTTATGGTATTTAAAAGACTGATATTTGGTATTGAGAAGCATTTAACACATCACTATAAAATTAAAAATAATGTTGACAAAATAAAACAATTTTATTATTGACAGAAATCAAGATTGGGTAATGTTAATAATTAGCGTTTGTAAGCATTGAAAGGTAAAAATGTTCTAGATCTTTATGCCCACAACGCAACCTGAATCCCACATTGCTAGCATATGGTAAACAAAACATAAGGGTGGTGTATAAGGAGAGAGGATAGAGCAACATTAAAACATACTTACCTGGACGGGGTCAATGAGTGATCAGGAAGACTCATGGCCTAGAGCAGTGACCTGCATTGCACTTGGTAGGGGTGTTGCTTTAAGGTCTCCCCAAGAGGGAGAGCCTACGTCATAATTTGTGGCAGTGGGGGCTTGCGTACGCGCAGCCCCTATCAATTCCTAGTTAAAGTAGATACCAGCAGGAAACGATCTTCCACAGCTCTAGTAGGGTCAAAGGCAAATATCAGTTGGTTTCAACTGTCAAGCATACTGAATAACACCAAGGTAAAGATTGAAGCCTTTGCAAAACCATACAAACAGAATCTAATCCCTTCACACATGTTGCCAATTGTTGTTTTATTTCATGGCTTACCAATTCCATCACGTAGTTGCAGGTTTAATCTACTTGCTTTTCCAGCTTATGATCAGTATAGGCTGCAATAAGTGAACTATTGTATATAATCCAAACATTTTCACGTGCAAAATCACCAACATACCATGTGGGGGTGCAGGAAAAATCATATACATTCTGTCCATAGCAACAAATGTTCAGACCTACTCCAAGTCCCATATTGAGAGCACAAGAAAAGGGTGAGGTGTAGGTGCATTATAAAACATAAATCTAGACATTTATTGATCCTTTTCTCGGCCTTTTTTGCTTAGATCAAGAGTAGTATATGTTTTTATCAGTTTAATATCTGATACGTCTCCACTGCGTTATTATATGCTCTCTCCTTATGCAACACCCTTAGGTTTTGTTTGTCATGGGGGTAGGAATGTATGTTCAAGTTGTGAGTTGTGTTGGGTTATAAGGGTTTAGGACATTTTTAACTTTCAATGCTTATAAGCACTAATTAACATTTTTCAATCTCGATTTCTATCTATAATAATATTATTTTAATCAATTAGCATTGTTCTTCATTTTATAAAGATTTATTAAATACTTTTCAATATCAAATATCGGTCCTTTAAAGTGTCAATAATTGATACGAGCCAAGGAGGTGACACTCAAGGGGTTGTTTTTCCTAGTGGTCCAATTACTCGAAGCAAGGCACGACAATTAAAATTAAAGATGAATGCTTTTGTCCAAGACTTTGTTGCTACAAATTTAATTCATCATGTTCGTGACATTGACAAATACGAGAATGCAATTCATTGGACCAATCTTGGAATAGTGAAAGCCCATAAATTGGTGGATTAATCTTTTATGTATATTATTATTATTTACTTAATTCTCATTGGTTGGGACGCATCATTTATGAGTTAAGTAATTTTATTGGTTAGGTTATTATTTATTTATTTTCTTAGATAATTTTAAAGAGTTTTATTAGGATTCAATTACTCTTTAAAGAGTTTTTATTAGGATTCAATTACTCTTGAAAGAGTTTTATTAGGATTCAATTACTCTTGTAATTTACCTATAAATAGGCTTGTTTTCTACACATTGGGGAAGAAATAAAAAAAAGAGAGTATTTGTTTTCTTCCAAATTTGTGTGAGGCAAATTTTTGAGAGTAGAGTGATTCTTCTCTTGCTATTTAGTTTGGAGTTTGTTACTTTTCGAGGATATTTTGGAGTTGCAAATATTCAAATTTCTTTCCCGTTCATCGGTGTTTCTAGAGGTTCTTCTTCTAGGGGTTTCGTAGGGAGCCGCTCAATCATTGGCGTTTTTGGTTACAAGTTAACCAAGGGTTCCATAGGGCAAATCTATCCTTTTTATTTATTTATTCATTTATTTATTATTTAACTAATTTTATTTATTCTCGTTTTATTTCTAATTTGTGTTTCTCTTGTGTCTAGATCCGGGTTTCCGCATCAATAATTATAAAAATTATGTCCATTGTTTCCATGTTTAATACACCCAATTTATGTGGTATTTTCATCTTACCTAATCAAATGGATTGTTTGTGCATGATTTTTGAAAGATTGAAATATCTCTTTGATCATATCTATATATAAATCCGTCCAACCTCTATTTCGGAGGGGTGAAAGCCTATTTAGTGTAAGTCATATGATTCATAATATAAAGTACATAATTGAATAGATGATTGATCAAGATTTATTCCATGGGCAAGAAATTTGTTAAAGTAGAGTTAGCATAATCAAAAATGGTATTCATATAACATGATTTGTCTATTTTCGCTTTGAATGTCTAATTTGTATAGGGAATGTGCTATTAAATTCTATTAATTGTTTATTTAAAAAAAGTGTAGGATAAAATTTAACTGAAAGTTGATATGTGTAAAATAACAAATAAGAACATGACATATTTTATTGTTAAGTATTTATTTGTTTATAATACTTTAGTCTTTATTGGGTGAAATTATTGAAATAAAACGCTATCACCAAGGAACTAAAACATCCATTATGGAAATTAATTAGTGAATATTTTTGAAATTAACCTTGTGAAAATTGATAAATATTGTTAATAGTGTATCAATATAATTGTAAACTATATTCTTACTGATAATTATATCATATTCTTAGTATGTGAATTAGTGATAATTATGTCACACTTTGAATAAATTTGTCAAGTAGCATATTTCAATTAATATAAAGTTACATAAGAAATAATTTTAAACGAGTAAATTAAAAATAAATTAAGAGTATATAAATATTTAAGGATGAATGGGCTCAATTGAAAATTCTCGCAGCGATGTTGATTTTTGTAGATTCACAGTGGATTTTTTTTTTTGAGATTTACTTTTAGACTTCGGAGGTGAAAGTGAAAATGAGAGAATGGAACATATGACAAAGAGAATAATTTTTGAGCAAGTATGATTAGATATGTTATTTCATACTCATTTCCAATCAACTCTTGAAAAAAGTTGTCCATCCCAACATTTTTTGTTTTGGAAGTTTTAGCTTAACAAGCTCTTACAAACCTCCATTCACCAAACACTATAATAAGAGGGTTTGACTATCCAATCCTTTATTTATGAACAAATCAAATAAAAAAAGCTCAAAACTTTGTTTATCAAACACCATAATCTTCTTTTCAAATTTTAGTATTATTAAATGTTTATATATTTTGAAGAATAATGAAAATAGTTTTATACAGACTTTAATAACAAAAAGTTAGAATTTAACTTTTAACATTAACACTGTAAAATCCAATTTCTGCCCGGGCCCAAATATTAAAACAATAAATAACAGTCCATTACAATACCAACCCAAACCACATGGCCCAAATCAAACCCAAACTAACCCAAATTAAAACCCAGCCCAACAAAACTAAAAACCTAAAACATTTCAACAAAAAACCCTAATCTCCAGCCTTATGAGTGCCGCGCCCTAGGCCTTTGCCTGCACTGCCTCTGACCCGTGTCGTACGCCTCCTCTGCCACCGCATCTAGCACCTGCAAAAGTAAACAACACGCAAAAGAAGAAACCAAACAGAAGCAGACAACAGAAACAAACAAAACAATAGAAATAGGGAGTTGTAATCGGCTATAAAAGGCCTAAATCTAAAGCTTGTAGTCTTATTCTTCTTCTTTTACATGGAACAGAATACTAAGAGAACAAAATCAATCAAAAATTCAAAGGTTGATACCTATTATCGTCTTATCTTCTGCTTCTTTTTTTAGTCTATTTTATTTTATTTTTATAAATATTCCTATATGCAAAAATAAAATAAAAAAACTACCCGTATTTAGGGTTCCCAGCACCCCCGGGACAGCCGAGGGAGCCACCTTCGAGGATAGGTGGCCGAAAGCCGAAAGGTTTCTTGACCCTTTGGGTATTTTTGTTAACATTTTGGGAACTTTGAGACCAGATTTGGGTTTAGGGGGTCGAGACGGCGACCGAAATCCGGCACGGTGGCCCTTGGTCGGAGCTAGGACCGGGGGAGAGAGGCTTTTGAGAGAAAACTCTCACTTTTTTTTTCTGAAGAGCAAAGAAATGAACCTTTTTAAAAAAATCTAACTTAAATAGCCCCATGAAACGGCGTTGTTTTGGGCTTGAGCACCAATAGCCAAAACAGCATCGTTTTGCCCCCAGATCCGCTTGTCTACCCGACTCGACCAGAGGGTCCACGTGTTTTCGCTGGTGGGGATATTTGCACAATTGGTCCCTCCGCTTTTGTGTCGATTTCAATTTAGTTTTTCATATATTTGCAATTTTGGCTACCGAATTTTTCTTCTGTTTTAATTTGGTCCCCAGACCATGCACATGCGCTTCACTGGAACGTCGCTGTTTGATCAGCGAGGGAATATTTCCCTTCTTGGTCCTCTTCCTTTCACGCGCGTTGTGATTTAGTCCTTCTTGTGCTTTTCATTTTTAATTTCGACCTTAAAACCTTGTTTATTTTCAATTTAATCCTAAATATACTATTTTATTTATTTTTCCTATTAAATTAATTATTTTAACATTATTAATATTGTTATATTGCATTATTGTTATTTATCATTGATATTATTATCCTTATCTTGTTTATACCCTTTTATTCTAAAACTTTGTTATATATATATATACGCAATCATTTTTCTAATATTTTTAAAGTTATTATAAATATATTTTTATATTTCACTTTTTGTACATACACATACCTATATCTATATCTATGTATTTTAATTTATATACATATATATGTATATATACATACTTACATATACTTTTATATTTAATAATTTTAAAATATATATATACATATAGTTTTCATATTTTCATAATTTTATATACACGCACATATATATCTTTTTATATTTTTATAATTTTATTCATTTTATTTATTTATTTATTTATATTTTCATTATTATTTTGAAAGAATATTTTAATTTTATTTGCTTATATACTTGTTATTTTGCATGATATTGATTTGTCATTTTATTTATTTTATTTTGTTGTTATTGCTCGTATTATTTATGCTCACATTCTCGTATCCATAATTGTCATTTATTAATGCGACATTTATTCATATATCAAATTTAACATTACATCAATTTTTACTCAAATTCGTAAAATTTTTTTTTTGAAAACAAAGGTAATACTCAGTATTTGGGATCTTCGAGAGGATTGAGCCCTAACGTATTGGGTTCCAATTTTCTTCGTTGAATCTAAATAATCGAGAATACTCTTTAATAAAAAAACATGAATAAAAAGCTCATTATCGGGAATTCGATACGTTGTGTCCTAACGCATTGGATATGACACGTTGTTTTCTCGAAATGAGGATTTTTCTAAAAAATAATAAGGCAATATTTTGCGTTCGAAAATTCGAGAAAACGTGCCCTAACGTGTTGGGTTTCGATTTCTCCTTTGACCAAATAGCCAAATACCTTTTTAAAATTTCAAAGTATGGGTTTTGGAAAAAATAAGGTGATTTTGGTCTCGAGGGTTTAAAGTATTGTATCCTAACGTGCTGGATGTGATATTCTTTCGGAACAAGAGAATCTTAAATTCCAACCCATATTATTCGAAATTTTTTTAGGATCGTATTTTTAAAAAAAAAACTCTTCAAGGTTTTCAATTTTCAACATTAAGACATTAATTAATCAATTAGGTATCAATTTTTGGGTGTTACGAGGGTGCTAATCCTTCCTCGTACGTAACCGACTCCCGAACCTGCTTTTCTGAATTTCGTGGACCAAAATTACGGTTTTAATAAAAATCAAATCATTTATTAAAAACCACCACTTTTCAAGGTGACCCGATCACACCTCATAAAAATGATCGGTGGCGACTCCCACACCCGTTTTCATTTTTCAAAACCCAAGTTGACCCCGTTTTTATAAAAAAAATGGTGTCAACAAACACCAACATGCTTTAAGAATTACCATTAAAAGTTACATCAAAATCAGTACTTGAATTGAAATAAATAACATGAAATTAATCACTAACTCTGAATATTTAATGTTTATCCTAGCAATGTTTTATATTTCTTCAAGTAATTTTTGTAACATTTGTTATTAAAGACTATATTGATATCATATAAAAATTTTCATCCTTGCTAACATATGACCATCCATTCCAAATCAAATCTTGTATTTTTTTATTGACACTCAAAATGTATTGCATGATATTAGCATTTTTTTAAATTTCATTTTGCACTTTAACAATTCTTGAAACTTACATCTTAACTCTACCGTGTTGAGAATGTTTTCTAATAAGAACATGAATTCTACCATTATTGTCATGTTTTTATTTTTGTCAAAATTAGAAAAAATAAAAGAAATTAGTTTAAAATAGTTAAATAACATAATTGAATTAGCAATATTTAAATCCATAAAATATGTTAATAATTTATTGGATAGGTTATAATAAATGTTTGATGAAAATATATGTAAAATATGATATTTTAAAATTTTGATTTGAATTAAAACATTAAAATAAAATAATTTTTGGTCCCCTGAACTTAGTAATTAGGTCTACTTTGGTAACTGTACTTTTTCTGGTCCATTTTGATCCTTGAACTTGGTAACTACATCCATTTTTGTCTCTGAACTTGGGTTATGTCAAGTTTTCCTTATGTGACTAATAAGTTTCAAAAGTAATATATTTTAACCTCATTCGTAGTGCGTTTTTGGGTGATTATTCAATGTTAGTGGTGAATTTTATGCTTCTAATACTTTAAATTTATGTTTTGATGCTTAAGAGAGCATTTGAGAGAAGAAGGAGTGAAAAACGAGAGAAAACCAAAAAATCAGAGTAAGCTACAAGAGCCACACAAGTTGACCCATTCTGCACGGCCATGTGATAGGTTATGTCGATTTCATGGATTTGTACTCTGAATTGTGAAAATTGCGATTTTTAGGTTTTTTGGGCATTCTAAGAGGTATATATGAGAAAAAAAATAAGAAGATAGGAGGGACCCGTCATAGAATATTCCAGAAAACAACTCGAAAAACACTATTGAAGCTGATTTTGAAGCAAATTTCCGTCAAGATTGAAGATTCCTAATTGATTTCTTAGAAGATTATCATGAGTTACTTTATTTCTTTCGATTATACTGTATCTTTGATGTTTTTATTTTCAAGCATAAACTAATTTTCTAAATACCTAGGGGAGATGAACCCTATGATGAATTCTGTCGTTTAATTTTTATTTTACGTAATAAATACTTAATTTCTTGTTCTTAATTATGTGTGCTTAATTCTTTGTTTAATATTTCTAGACTATTGATCTATGTTTGATGTACTTAAATCAGAGGTTGAATATACCCTGTTTAAGAGTAGATCTTGCTTAATTGAGTGGATTTGCATACAATCCTAGATATAGGATGACATAAATCTACCGGATTAGAGTCAAATCTAATAGGGGAATTCATAGAACGAGTTAATGTGATAATAGGGGTTTTAATTAGAAATAAATTTCAATTAATCAACCTTTAGTTGCTCTTATGCTCGAAAGGGATATTTGCATAATTTAAGGATTTCTATGGATCAAGATGCTAAGTAGAGAAATTGCGTAACTTAGATTGATAGTGACAGATGAAATCTAAGTGAATTCTTTCCTGGTATTATTTCACTTCTTGGTTGTTACTCGATTATTTGTGTTCGTTGGTTAATTAATTTAGTTAATTTTAGGTTTTAATCTATCACTCGAATTATTCGGTTAAATAATAGAAAGATGATAATTACTAGTACTTTTAGTCTTCGTGGGTACGATATCTTTGCTCACCATAGCTATACTATTAATTGATAGGTGCACTTGCTTTAGTCAATTTTTTAGTTAGTTCTGTGGACATCAAGTTTTTGGTGCCGTTGCTGAGGACTAGAATATTATGAAAACTTTATTTCTATTAATTTAGTCATTTTTTATTTTAATTTTAATACTTTTGTTTGATTATTACAGGTTATTTTGGTTTATTACTAGAGGCAACCGGTTGGAACCATTAGTTTTTGACAGTGAGATCGAAAAGACTGCTCGCAGAAATCGGAGAGAAGTTAGAGAAACAAGGCAAGGTAAACAAATTTTAATAGACGATCAAGAGCAAAAAGACATTATTGTTGAGATGGATAATAATCCTGGTAATCAGCAACCTCCTGCACCTTGTACTATGTATGACGATGCTAAACCCACCCTGATTGGGGTTGAATCGAGTATTGTCAAACCGACTATTGCTGCAAACAATTTTGAGATTAAGCTGAACACAAATCAGATGGTATAATAGTATGTTCAGTGTGATGGGTTGCAAGATGAAGATCCAATTACTCATTTAGCTAACTTTCTGAATATCTACGACGCATTCAAGATCAGTGGCATTACTAATTATGTCATACGCTTACGATTGTTCCCAATCTTTTTGAGGAGCAATGCGAAACAGTGGTTGAATTCACTTCCATGGAGTTCCATCATGACTTGGGCTCAAATGATTGAGAAGTTTCTTTTAAAGTATTTTCCACTGGCTAAAACAACTAAGTTGAGAATGACATCTCTTCTTTTGCTCAACTCGAGTTTGAGACATTGTATGATGCATGGGAGAGATTTATGGATCTTCTGAGAAGGTGCCTTCATTATGGGTTATCTTTGTGGCTTCAAGTCCAAAAATTTTACAATGGTTTGAATCCTTTGACTAAACAGATAATTGATGTAGTAGCTAGTGGAACATTGAATAATAAGAATTTATTGAGGAGATGACACTGAATAACTATTAGTGGTAAGTTATAAGAACAAAGTCTACTAAGGCAGCCGATGCTTTTTAATATAGATGCAGTTACTATGTTGGCAAGTTAGATGGAAGCGCTGAGTAAGAAAATTGATGGTTTAAGTATGGCTAAGCAGATGAATCCAGTAATGCAATGTGATGCGATTGGAGTAGAGATGATCAATTCAGAAAGTTTACCCTTCAGTTCTAATGTGAAACATGAGCAAGTTGACTTTATGAGGAATAATTCTAAACATCAAAATAACTCCTTTAGCAGTAATTATAATTCAGGATGGAGGAATCATTAGAATTTCTCTTGAGGTGGTAAAGGAAATCAAATGTCACAACCCCCTTTGGGTTTTCAACAACTTTATCACCAAGAAAAGAAGTTGAATTTGGAAGAGATGTTAATGAAATTTATTTTAGTGTCAGGTTTAGACTTTAAACAATTGCTCCTCATGAGACAACCTAATTGTGTTTTTTATTTTATTTTAATTATGTTGCGTGCTTAGTACGCTTATTTTTTTATTATTACTTAAAAAAATTTTAAAATTTGAAAAAAAAATGTGCACACGATCTGGAGTAGACCACACGGCTTAGAAACACAGGTGTGTCATGGACTGTATGAATATTGGAGCTAGTTTTTCAAAAAAAAATTATGACACTCATGGTCTCATGGCCTAGCGACACGGTTGTGTAACCCACACTGTAACACCCCTAACCCATATCCGTCGCTGGAATAGGGTTACGAAGCATTACAGGAATATACAGATAAAGTAAACAGATATTTCATTTTATACAGTATTCATGTCATAAATCAAACATAAAGTCCCTTATATCAACCATCGAGGTCCAAAACGTGCATTAGAAACGAGTCAGGACTAAATTGGGTACTCAGAGAAATTTTCGCAAAATCTCAAAAATTTTCCTAGGTGTAGGGGTCACACACCCATGTGGTCAGGCCGTGTAACTCTCTGAATTGGGTCACACGGCCAAGACACATGCCCGTGTGCTAGGCCGTGTGTAAATACCTAGGCATTCTATTTTGAAATTTTAAAGATGCAGGGGACACACAGCCAAGTCACACACCCACGTGCTAGGCCGTGTGCCACAAACGGCTGAGACAAACGCTCGTGTCTTTGCTCATGTGGACGAAAATAGGCTATTTTCCAAGCCATATTTCTCACCCCATTTTGTCATCCTTCTACACTAACACTTTAACACATTCACATGCTAGTATAGGTCATTTAACCCAACTCAAAATCAAGTCCTAGACATGATATAATACCTCATATAATCAAATATACACACTTACTTAAATTACCAAGTTAACATATATGCATATATTATCAAATATGCTAACTTAATTCAATCATCAATATGCCAATATAATTTCTATCAATCAACCATTTCAAACACATACCAAACATATCCATCACAAGCCATTCCAATGGCTAGTTACAATTAAAGCATTTAAATGCCGATATTGGTCAATTAACCTATACATGCCAGTACAACCATAATTGATTTACCATATATATATATACCAAAATGGGTTGATGGATAGTGTGAGTGATCTCTGCCAAGCTTCCAATCCAACGAGCCTCCGAATTACTATAGAATAGGGGAAAATAAAACAGAGTAAGCATGAAATGCTTAATAAGTTTGTATAACATGGTAATTAACTTACCACTCATTTAAATTCAATATAAAGATAAAAGTCACATTCAATCAACTTGATCATGATCCCTAACACATATCCTCATCACCCTTGTTAGTCATATATTTTATATAAATATCAAGAAACATGTATGGGCTTAATAATAATTAGATTTCCATGTACATATACTTTCCACATCATGTATTCATATAACATATACAAATCATATCCTTGTATTTCAAGTACATTTTCATAATAATTCGTCTCGAGTTTAGATTATTTCATGTCAAAACTTTGCCCATTAAATCATTTGCAATGTTAGTGTCACACGGGTAATACACTCAAGATGTACAAATTTATAATCATGGATGAACATATTCATCAAATAAATTCCATGTTCATATGTTATCATCTCGTATTTTCATATATCATGTATCATCATTTTCATGTATTTCAGGCAGATACGTGTATTAATTAATTTCATGTTCATATTTTCTCATGTCAAGATTTTGCCCGTTAAATCATTGAAAACATTGATGGATACACAGTTAGTACACTCGAAGTGTACAAATCAGAAATCCATCAATTCATATTCAGGAGTGCTCTTTAAAGCACATAATCGGGAAACTCCTCTCTTAAGCCATAACAGGAAGCTCACAAAGAGCCATTAATCGGTAAGCTCACAAAGAGCGTACCAGGAAGCTTTCCGGGCCATATAACATGAAGCTCATAAGAGCCATAATTAGGAAGTTCACAAAGAAATTTTAATCAGAACGCTCATGAAGAGCCTTTAATTAGGAGCTCCGGATAGCCATATATAGGGAAGTTCAAGCGAGCCATATCAGGACACTCACAAAGAGCTGCGTTTGTATCCGTAATATATGCAGGATCACAACTGATCATATAGCAGGACGCTCACAAAGAGTTACGGTAGTCTGCAACACATGCAAGATCACTACCGATCAGGATGCTCGTAGGAACCATATAACGGGAAGCTCGAGAGGGCTTATAACGGGACACTCGTAGGAGTTGTGGTGTGTCTGCAACACATGCAGGACCACAACCAATCAGGAAATCCTGTATCCATCAAATTCCATTATTCAAACGGGATTTAATATTTATCGGGCTTTGTCGAATATGTAACCAATTTCATATATTTGGCATTTATACAATTCACATACATAACATTTAATTCAAGCATATAAATATACACTATTTAGTTACACGAACTTACCTCGACAAATGTTCGTGTACGTAAAATCTATTAATTCGATATTTTCTCTTTTCCTCGTTCGAACTCTGAATTTGGTCTGTGCGAATATATATGAATGAATTTAAAATTAATTCATGTTCCTTTCAATTCAATTCACATCTTAGGAAAAATTACCATTCTGCCCCTAAACTTTTTATTAATGATGATTTTATCCCTAGGCTCGAAAAATGAAATTCATGCAATTTAATCCTTATTCCAAGCCTAGCCAATTTTTACATGTAAAATTTACAGCCCATGTATTTCATAAAATTTAGAATTTTTCCATCAATTTTACATCTTTTCAATTTAGTCCCTAAATCATAATTTCATCAAAATTCCCTTTTACAAAAGTTGTTTATCTATTAACAACCTTTCATTTTATACCATAAAACTTCATAATTCATCTATGTTCATCCATGGAAAAACCCTATTACCTTGATAACTTTGCAAATTAATCCTCGAGATAGCTAGATTAAGCTAGTACGACCTCGAAAATATAAAAATCATTAAAAACGAGCAAGAATACTTACCTAATCAAGCAAAATAAGATGGCTTGAGCTTAGGTTTCCATGACTAGGGTTTTCATGCTTTTAATTTGGGAAAGATGATGTAAATGATGATATTTTTTAATTTTTTTATCATTTATCATCTTTTATTATTTCACTTCCAATTTCATCCTTTTCTTTATTTTATTTTTCATGGATGAATCATCATCCTTAACCACTAAGCATTTTTAATGATCTATTTGCCATGTAAGGACCTCAAATTTTGAATTCCATAGCTATTTAATCCTTTTAGCTATTAGAACTCAACTTTTGCACTTTGTGCAATTTGGTCCTTTATCAAATTAAATGTGTAATTGGTAAAATTTCTTTACAAATTTTTTTATACAACATTACTATCATACTATAGACCATAAAATAATATAAAAATAATTTTTCTTTTGAAATTGGATTTGTGGTCTCGAAACCATTGTTTCGATTTTACCGAAAACGAGCTATTACACACACGCCCATGTACACGGTTGAGGAGAAGCGAATGACAACAACACATGATCTAAGTGAAACACGGCTTGGCGACACAACTGTGTAGGATACATGGCCTGGACACACGGGCGTGTCTTAAGCCGTGTGAACATTGACGGAAATTTTTAAAATTTTCTAATAGACTACACGACCTCAGAAAGATACACGGCCTGACCACAAAGCAGTGTACCCTCTTGGGGGTTTTCTTTTTCTTTTTTCCCTTTGTTCTTTCCTTCTTTCCCCCACTACCGTGGGTACCTACCCAACCACCCACCCTCCCTTGTTGTTTAAATTATTTATTATTAAATTAGTGTTATTATTATATTATTATTTCCATTTTTATTCTGCTAAGTTGGTTATTAAAATAGTATTAGATTTTTTTTATTTTCTTTTGAATTATTTAGATTTTATTTAGTTTTATGTTTTTATTTATTTTTCTTTTTATTTCTATTTCTATTTGTAATTTTCTTGTTATTTGTTTTTATTTTATTTTTCAGACTTATATGTTTTATTTTATTTTATTATGTACTTTATTGTTATTGTTTTGTCAACTGTTCTCTATTTGTTTTGCCACCTCTTTATCTGATTTTATTTTTCTCTATCTTCTTATTAGTGTGTTCAGAACCATATACTTAATTTAGGATCTTCGACATTTCTGAATTCCACTATTCCAACGAAATCATCCAAATTTAGAATAGTTTCAATTCTCTCCCTCCCTTATGATATTTTGCTTATTGGTTTATATTTGTTTGTACAGTGAGAGCAATGTATATCTTAAGTGCGGAGAGGATGTTATATGTTTATGTGATAAAGTCTCTGAATTATTGTTTCTATTTAAGTAATTTTCTCACACCTACCATTAAAGTTAATTTTTTTAAATTTGGAGTTTTTTTTTTGTTTGGGATTAATTTGTAGATGTTTGTGCATTGTGTAATTTATACTTTGAGACATGAGAGAGTCAAGCATGATAAGTTATTTTTCAAAAATAAATATTTTACTTTGACTCCCTAAACTGAAGAATTATTTTGAAATTTTAAATTTACAAATTTGACATCAAACCATAATTTTTTGTGAGCTTTTGAACCTATAGAACATATTTTTTCGTGCTCATTTTATTTTTGGTTGTGAGTTTGTCAAATTGATTTGTTATTCTAGAACTTGCTTCGGTTATATATGTCGAGACCACTGTACAACCCATTTTGCCCGGGCCCAGGCAAGCAAAAAAAAAACCAGCCCATTACAATTAAATAACCAACAGACCCAAAATGGCCCAAACCTAAACTATTTTCAGCAAAAAAAAAGAAAGAAAAGAAACTGTAATGCCCCCACGCCCGAGACCGTCGCCGGAGTCGAGTATGAGGTGTTACTAAGCTTAATTTAACATATTTAGAACTTTGGATTATTTATTTCTACATTCACAGCTTTTAAGGTACTTGCATCACAGTCACAAGAAAAATCATATCTTGAGTTACGAAACTCGAAATCAAGATCCGTAAATTTTTCTTAAATCTAGACTCATATACCTATCTACTAAATTTTTTCTAGAATTTTTGGTTGGGCCAATTAGTACAGTTTATTAGTTAAAGTTACCCCTGTTTCAGGACTTGACTGGTCTGACCTCTGTTTACTACAAACCACATTTCTCTCTGTAAAAAATCCATATGACTATGAGATTTGTTTCTAATGAAATTAGACTCAATAAGGATTCTGAGAATATAAAATACACTACCTAATTATATCTTTACAATTTATGGTGAATTTCTAAAGTTGGAACAGGGGATTCAGAAACTTCTATGACCCTGTTTCACTAAAATTCAAATATCTTGTAACATATAATTCCTTTACCTGTTTCATTTGTTTCATGTGAAACTAGACATAATAAGCTTCAATTTTATATGTATTCCATCACCAAGTTCAATTTCTATGATTTTTAGTAAATTTTTAAACTCGCGTCAGTGTTGCTGCAGTATTCTGTTTATGGCAAATTTCATCCCTTTTATGAGTTTTTATGCACTAAGTATCTTAATAATTTTCCTTAACATCAAATATAAGCTAAACTAAATATTTTCATAATTTATCATTATCAAGCATTTCCTCAACCATTCCATCACCATACCATAAGATCATTTACACAAAAAAAAGTATATTGCTATACATGCCATACTTAAATTTACAAGCCATTACCAAAAGTCTTCCGGATAGTGTGACTGAGCCTTCGACCTATCCCGACTCCTGAACTGGCTTGTCCAAAACTACAATGAGTAAGAAGGAGGGAGTAAGCATAAATGCTTAGTAAGTTCATATGCAAATAATAAGTAACATAACAAACAGTCATACCAATCAACATTAGCATGTATCACTAAAACACATATCACATTTTTAATCATTTTTCATCATCTTATTACCTTATCGTGGTTGTATCAATACTCAACCCGAGGGTTAAATACATACCTGTCCAAAATAACCATTTCACATCACTCACCAATACTTCTCTTTACATCTCGAATATTCCTCCATTGAGTAGAACTTTACCCGTTGAACACATCGGAATATAATTCGGATACATGGATAACTTGCACATAAGTGCCATATATGCAATCAAGCAATCATGTAACCCGCCCATAAGCGAACTCGGACTCAACTCAACGAGCTCAGGCGTTCGCATCCATAAGTGAACTCGGACTCAACTCAACGAGTTCGGATGCCTAGTTACATCTCACGAACTCGGACTCAACTCAACGAGTTCGGACATTCGCATCCATAAGTTAACTCGGAATCAACTCAACGAGTTCGGATGCTCAATCATCCTAGTGACATGTCACTTGTATCCTAATCTATTCCTAAGGTTCAAACGGGATTTTCCTCGAACACTTATCCTTGCCGTCTTCCGTAGAATGCCGAAATCAATACTCGGTAACAATTATATTTAACAAGTAGTCCACATAATTTACATATTATTTGAAATTAACCACAAAGCATATATTTCATAATAAAATTCAGCATAACATATAATTAACATCAATAAATTAAAAATAACCATTATGATACATTATTTACACATGAACTTACCTTGGTACCAAAATACAAAGATTTTGCAATTTAGTCCACAATCTTTTCTTTTCCTCGATTGAGGTCGATTCCACGTCTTTCTTGATCTAAAATAACACATTTAGCTTATTTAATACTCACATTATCAAATTAATCCTTAACTCAAATTTTGGCAAAATTACAATTTTACCCCTAAACTTTTGCATATTTACATTTTTCCCCTAGGCTCGGGATTAAAATTTATTCCTTATTCTTATGTTTTACAACATGCTGATCACTTTTCTCTTCTATGGCAACATCAAATTCTCACTCTAACATGTACTTGTGACTATTAGGTATTTTTACCGATTAAGCCTTTTTACTCGTTTTTGCTTAAAATCGAGTAGTACAAGTTGTCTAACATAATTTAAAACTTCATATTCTATCATAAAACATCAAAATACACAAATTTCACCTATGGGTATTTTTCCAAATATAAACCCTAGGTTAAATTATTGCTAACATAAGCTTTATCGAGTTACCGGGATCTCAAAATCGTAAAAATCATTAAAAACGGGGCCTGAAATCACTTACTATGGAGCTTGGAAGCTTGAAACAAACCCTATCTATGGAGAACCCTTGAAATTTCGCCCTAATGAAGAAGATGGACAAAAATTGGCTTTTAATTTTGTTTTTAATTCATTTTAATAACTAAATGACCAAAATACCCTTACTACTAAACTTTCCAAAAATTCCTTCCATGTCCTAATTTTGTCCATGAACTTAAAATTGGTCAAATTTCTATTTAAGACCTCCTCATTAGTATTCCAAAACAATTTCATACTAAAAACTTCTAGAATGCAAGTTTTGCAACTTATTCGATTTAGTCCCTACTTTCAATTTAAGCACTTTAGGCATAGAATTTCATCACGAAATTTTCACACAATCATGCAATCATATCATAAACCTAAAAATAATTATAAAATAATTATTTCTATCTCGGATTTATGGTCACGAAACCACTATTCCGATTAGGCCCTAATTCGGGATATTACAGAAACCCTAGCCGCCGCTCCTCCTAGCCTTTGCCACCACCCACTCTTCTGCAGCCACCTTTGCCTCTTCTGACCAGCGCCGCACCTACCCTCTGCACCACCGACTACCACCACTTGCGCCTGCAAAGAACAAAGAAAGAAGTGACAACAATATTAAAATAAAAACTTGTAAAATGGCTATAAAAGCCAAGCAAAAAACCATTTGTAGGGGATTTTGTTTGGCCTGAAATAAAAAGAGATTCAAGTACAAAAACAACAAAAAACAAAGCAGATCAGAAAAATCTAGAAACGTGTGAAAGGTCTTTTTTATTTTCTTTATTTTCGTTCTTTAAAACTGTTTATATTCAAGTTCTTTCATTTCCCTTTGTTTTTTTAAATAAAAACTAAATATATAAATATATATCAAAATAAAAAAAAGAAAAAAAACTTACCTTTTTAAATTTTTCGCCACCGTGGACGGCGGCTCTCCTTGTCGGATTTTGGGCAGTACTCAGAGAAAAAAAGGAGAGAAAGAAGTTTTTTTTTTAAAACAGCTGCACAAATGAATTTTTTTTCTTTAAATTTTTACTTTTATAAGCCCCCAAAACGACGTCGTTTTGGGACTTGCTTCATATGCCCAAAAAGGCGTCGTTTTGACCTGGATCGGACCGGCCCGACCCAAACCGCCTAGGATCCGCGTGTTTTTCTGTCATGGGATATTTGCGCCTTTGGCCCCTCCACATTTTCAATTTGTTTCGATTTTGTCCTTTTGCTTATTTATCTATTTTATAAATTTGGCCCCATTGTTTTGTCCTGTTTTCAATGAGGTCCCTGACCTATTTTCGCTCAGAAAAACGGACACATATCCAGATTTAGTTTTTTTACCCATTTGGTCCTTAGACTTTTGCGTTTTCTTTGTTTTAACCCTCATTTATTTATTTTGTGGTAATTTTACTTTTAAACTTCGTTTTATCATGATTTGGTCCTTAATTTGCTAATTTTTTTATCCTGTATTTTGGTTATTTATTTATTTGGTTTAAATTTATATATATTATTATTTTATATATTATTATCTATGTTAAACTGTTTAATATTATTAATTTCAAATTGTTTTGTACATTTTTATAATATGTATATATACGTACATACTTTTTATTTATTATAAATATATATTTTTTATATCTCATATTTTTATATACATATATATACGTATAAATATACATATATATGTACATATACATACTTAAATATATTTTTTATATTTCATAACTTTAAAATATGTGTACATACATATATTCTTCTTATTTTTGTAATTTTGTGTATATACACATGCATATATATTTTATATTTTTATATTTTTATTCAGTTTCTTTATTCATTCATTTATTTACATTTTCATTATTATTTTGAGAGAATGTTTTAATTTTATTTTCTTATTTACTTGTTATTTTATATGTAATTGATTTGTCTTTTTTTTCCTTGTCTTTATTTTTGTTGTGATTGCTTGTGTTATCTATGTTCACATCGTCATATTCATTATTGTCATTTATTAATGCGGCATTTATTCATGTATCAAATTTAATATTACATCAATCTTTATCCAAATTTGTAAAAAAGGAAAATTTTGAAAATAAAGACAATACTTGATATTTGGGATCTTCGAAAGGATTGAGCCCTAACGTATTGGGTTCCAATTTCTTTCGTTGAATTTAAATAGTCGAGAATGCTCTTTAATAAGAAAAATCATGAATAAAAAGCTCATTATCGGGAATTCAATACGTTGTGTCCTAACGCATTGGATATGACACGTTGTTTTCTCGAGATGAGGATTTTCCTAAAAAAATAATAAAGGTAATAGTCAATGTTTGGAATTTTGAGGAATTGTGCCCTAACATATTGGGCTGCAATTTCTTCATCTGACCTGAACAATTGAATATCCTTTTAAATTTTATTGCACGAGTTTTTTGGACAAGCTTATTTTTGAGGAAGTGAAATATCATGCCCTAATTCATTGGGTGTTACATTTTCTCTTTCTGAAATGAAAGGGTCTTAACAAGTAACTTGTTTTATATAAGTTAAAAAAAAAACAAAGGATCGTATTTTAAATCTCTTCAAAATTTTTAATTTTTGACATTAATACATTAACTAATCAACTAGGTACCAATTTTTGGGCGTTAGGAGGGTGCTAATCCTTCCTCGTACGTAACCGACTCTCGAACCCATTTTTTTGAATTTCGTGGACCAAAATCGTTGTTTTAATAAAATTAAATCGTTTATTAAAAACAACCACTTTTTCACAGTGATCCGATCACACCTTATCAAAAAGGATTGGTGGCGACTCCCGTTTTCGTTTTTGTTTTCAAAATCCAATTTGACCACGTTTTATCAAAAAAATGGTGTCAACAACCACATTATTGATTTGATATACTGAGATGATAGAGGCATTTAGGATTTAACTCATTTAACATTTAAATATCATACCTGTTGAATTAACCCCTAGTAAATCTCGTTGATCCTGACACATTTTTTTTCTAATCCGTTAATGTTAACTCGTAACCCATATCTATGTTGTAAAATTATTCTTTTTATTGACTCCCTTTTTGTTGAGATTTGATTTGGTTAGTTGCCTAATTATGTTGTCATAATTTGTATTGCTGAATTTGTTTTTCAAAAAAAAATTAATGACAAAAAAAAGAAAAAAAAGAAATTTTTTTATTGAGCTTGAATTGTTAGTATCATATTCTGTATAAAAGCTCATATTCACTCTTTAATTCTTGTTGATGTAAATTCTTTTATGTCAAGAATTAATTTTTTCTAGTTTGGTAACTTATCAACTCGATTCTCGATTATAACTAACTTTTTTGACCTTTTCCATACCCTTAACCTAAGCTCCGTTACAACCTTGTAAAGACATCTTAATTGGTGTGTCATCTCATTCTATAGTGGTGGAGATTTGATTTTCAAGCAAGCATATGGTAATAATATTTCTCGTTTTACTATTGAGTGCACATTACTTGAAACTTAAACATTTTAAGTGCTTTGAGTGAATCATAGTGAGAGTGTTAATTCTTGTTGAGTTTGTATTTCAGGTAATTATTGAGATAGGAGAGACACCTATGTTTTTTTTTTTGTGCTTTAAGAATTTCTGCTTAGATTATTTTTATTTTTTAGTGTCATTTTAATTTGAATTTCCAATGCATGATTATCTGTGGATTATCCTAGGACATTATCGGTGAAAATAATAAATTGAGGAAAGTTAACTAGAATGTGGGTTGAGAATTTTGATTGAGGACAAACAAACGCTTAAGTGCAGAGATATTTGGTAAGTGCCAAAAGTAACATATTTTAACTTCATTTTTAGTGCATTTTTGGGTGATTATTCAATGTTAATGGTGAATTTTATGCTCCTAGTCCTTTAAATTTATGTTTTGATGCTTAAAAGAGCATTTTGGAACAAAATGAGTGAAAAATAAGCGAAAACTGAAAAATCAGAGTAAGCTACAGGAGCCACACAGGCTGACCCATTCCACATAGCCGTGTAACCAACACAACCATGTGGTAGGCTATGTCGATTTTGCAGATTTGCACTCTGAACTACAAAAAATCATGACTTTTAGGTTTTTTGGGCATTCTAAAACGTATATATGACAAAAATAAGAAGATAGGAGGGAGCCATCATAGAATATTCATGAAAACAACTCAAAAAGACACCATTGAAGCCGATTTTGAAGCAGATTTCTGTCAAAATTGAAGATTCCCAATTGAGTTCATAGGAAATAATTATCGTGTGTTTATTTATTTCTTTTGGTTATACTGTATCTTGAATGTTTCTATTTTCAAGCATGAACTAATTTTCTAAATACCTAGGGGAGATGAACCCTATGATGAATTCTGTCGTTTGATTTTTATTTTATACAATAAATATTTAGTTTCTTGTTCTCAATTATGTATGCTTAATTTTTGATTTAATATTTCTAGACTATTGATCCATATTTGATGTGCTTAAATCGGAGGTTGGTTAATAGACCCTGTTTAAGAGTAGATCTTGCTTAATTGAGTGAAGTTGCATGCAATCCTAGAGATAGGACGACATAAATCTACTGGATTAAAGTCAAATCTAATAGGGGAATCCATAACACAAGTTAATGTGATAATAGAAGTTTTAATTAGAAAGAAATTTCAATTAATCAAATTAGAGTCAATTACTCGTATGCTTGAAAGAGATATTTGCATATTTTAGGAATTTCTACAGGTTAAGATACTAAGTAGAGAATTTGCATAATTTAAATTGATAGTGATAGATGAAATTTAGGTGAATTCTTTTCTTAGTATTATTTCATTTCTTGGTTGTTACTTGATTATTTTCGTGTTTTGTTCTTTGTCATGTTCGTCAGTTAATTAATTTAGTTAATTTTAGATTTTAATCAATCACTCGAATTATTCGATTAAATAATAGAAAGACTATAATTACTAGTACTTTTAGTCTTTGTGGATACGATATTTTTTTTTACCGTAGCTATACTATTAATTGATATGTAAACTTGCCTTAGTTAATCTTTTAGTTAATTTCGTGGATATCAAATTTTTGGTGTCCTTGTTGAAAACTAGAATATTATGAAAACGCTCATTAACTTTATAATAGTTTGGGTAAAGGGGTTTAAAAGGCTCATAAAGAAAAGGCATTAAGAGGTTATTCTAAAACAAACTAAAGTAGAAACTCAAAGAACATCGTATGAATTGAGACGATTTGATTATTTATCCGTTTATTATGCCCTTCGTTTTATTTATCTTTCCACCCTGTATGTCTTGTTCATTTGTTCGGATTGAGCGTGTTTCTAGTTCAAATTTGGCAAGTAAGGAGAAAAGGGTCAAATCATGTCTGATGAATACCATTTCAATTATGGCAATTCTGCTTTTATGAACTTGTTGTTTATGGAATATATCTGTTGAACCAATTTGTTTAATTATGTTGTTTATATACTGAATCATATAACTTATATTAAATAAGCTTTCCATTTTTTTCTTCAAAATATAGGTTAGATGATGAATTTGTATATATATGATTTACACTTGTAGTTATAAATTAAATATGATTAAAGACGAATTTCAAAAGATTATATAAGAACAATAAATTTAATTATTTTCCTTCAAAAAATAAATTTAATTATTTAAGAAGAAAATACCCTTCAAATTTAAGAGTATTATACATGGCAACAATAAGTACAAATTTGATATTTACTGGCATTTTGGAGGATCGATATTTGGTTTTGAAATGTACTTAATGTTGAAAAAATTGAGATATTTCAAAATAATCAACTCTCACATTCCTAAATAAAGACTTTGAGACACTTGTTTATAAGCCATTATATTTTATTGGACTAGTAAGAACCAAGTTGAGAAGGTGGAATTGGGCTTAAAAGGCTAGTGCAATGTACATATTAGCTTTTTTATTTTTGGAATTATTTTCTATTGAAATTTTGAGAGTATAAGAAAATTGAACTTCTTAACTTGTAATAATATTAATTCATAAGATATTTTAATTACGGTAAATGTAAAATATAACATATTTTAAGAAATTATGGACATCAACAATTCCCAAAGTAAAGATAGAAACCTTTGCAAAAGTATACAACCAGAAACTTCTTCCATGTAATGTAAACCTTACAGTTTGGGAATTCTTCTTTAGTCTTTAATGGCTTACCTACCAATATTGCATAGTTGGAAAGACTGATTGATTCTTCATCCATATCAAGCTGCAATAAGAGGACTAGTGTTATAATATCCAAAAATTTTCATGTGCAAATTCACCAACATGCAATGTGCTGTGCAGGAAAAATTATACTAATTTTGTCTATAGCAAACTAAAAGTTCCTTCTGACATAGTCCAAATCCCAAATCGAGAGCGCCAGCCAAGGCTAAGGCAGAGATGCATTATAAAAGAAATATCAAGACGAGTTCAAACTCATACCTTTCTCGGCCTTTTGGCTAAGATCAAGTGTAGTATCTGTTCTTATCAGTTTAATATCTGATATGTGGATCATTGATCCACATGATATTAAATCAATATTTTTAGGGGTAGAGCTCATTAACAATAGCTTGCTATTGGGGTTCTCGAGTGTCGTCTTTGTTTTGCACTGCTGCATTGTTCTGGCACACCCCTCCGATTGTAGTTTTAACCTTTGGAACCAATAGACAGTAGCTTCTTATTCGGATTCTATTAATAATTGAGGCGTAAATCTGTTTAAAGACACTATCTCAAGGGATAATGTGCTTGAGGTTTAGTCCAAACCATAGGGCTATAATTTCTAATTATTTTCAACTGCATTCCTTAAGTTACTGTTTGCCCTCTTAGGTTAATTGATAGAAGCTATTTGATTTTAATTTTTCACTTTTAACTTCCTCAAAACCCCTTGGTAGAAAATAATATGAGATAAGATTCTTAGGTTGTGTATAGCAATACTTAAAAAAGTACTTTTAGAAGAAAAGTTGTGTTAAACAAACAACTTTTGGGTAAAAGAAGTGTTTTTTCAAAAACACTTTTACTCAAAAGCCAAAAACACATCTCGAAGCAGTATTACTTTTTTTATCCCTCCATTTTTCGTCTCCCGTTTTTCATTCACTTTAAATTGCAAATGCTAATGTTTTAACTCCGTTTTGGAACTTTAATCCAAATACATGTAATATTTTAATTTGTTAGGTTTATGTTTTCTATGCTATGTTAATTTCTAATATGGGTTATATATTCAAATTACATTTTAAAATAAAATCATTAATTAAAAATAAAAAAGATTTTTTCTTAAAATAATACAAATGTGTTAATATCTAATTAAAAATATTTAATGGTTATATGTAAATATTTAAAATATTGTTTATATATTTGTAAATAATTAATATTGATTGCTTAAAAATATTTAAAACTTATATTTCATATATTAAAATATTAACAAGTTATAATAAATTATTTTTTATATTCTTGCTAAAATATCAAAATATTAACTAATTTGAACATTATTTAAATGCATATTTGTTACTTTATAATATCATGTCTAAAATAGACATTTTATTTCTCAAAAACACTTTTTGATGGAAATACTAAATACTTAAATTGTCACATCCCAAAAACCGGGTTAGAAGAAATTGAGATAGTGAGATAGTGAAATCAAGAGTGGTCACGTCTTGATTTTTAAGTTAAGATATTGAGAGTTATGTAAAATGAGTGATTTGGTTAAGTGGGTAGGTGTTGTACTGGTGTGTGTGAAGTTTTGGGTTCAAACCCTTCCTTTGTAATTTTGTTAATTTTTGATTCAATCCCTAACTTTTGACATCTAACTTAAGTTTAATTTTTGCTCAACTAATAACAGAATAAGCTTGCTAGTTTAGTGGTAAGGTGTCACCTTACCCTCTAGTCTTGTGTTTGAATATTTGTTTATGCAAAGTAGGAATTATTTTTGTTTTAAACTCTAGGGAAAATCTGATAAGAATAACTAATTAGATTTGGCGATAGTTAGTGGGGATATGGGTGGTTTTAAAAAATTATTAACAATTTTTCCCTAAAATTGCTCGCACTCAACCGTCCACATTTTCCACTTTTTCCAAAACCCTATTTTTTTTTCATGTTAATGGTTTTCATGGAAAATCTTCTCAGCCTTCTTCATTCATTCTTTTTTTATTAGATATGGTAATTAACTTTGTGCCGATTCTGTCTTGTTTTGTTTCAAAACTATCTTCATCGATTGTTTTTTCTTTTGATCCTTCGTAGTTGCTCTTGTTCCGTGGTGCCGCTTTTAATGCGTGAAGTGGTTCGGTAAGGTTTCGTGTTTTTGTTGAGAAATACTATTATTGTTGTTGAAAGTGAATTCTTTGGTCTAATTGTTTCGTGTATTGTTAGGAGAAGTTGATGAGTGTTCGACGTTTTCAATGATTTAGAAGATTTGTAGGGCTGTTGTTTCTGTTCGGGTAAGTGGTAAACTATCGAAAGGCTAATTTCCATTTTGTTGAGGTTTTGTGTTAGCGGTTGTGATCGAGTTAGAATATGGAATTAGTGTTTCGTTACTAAAATTGATCATTAATTGTTGGTTTTAGGTTTTGGAAACCTTGAGGTTGCGTTCGCATCAAAAAATAGTAAGGTGTATGACTCGATCTTGTAAAAACAGCGAACGACAGAAAGCTAAAAAACCCACTATCGACGTCATAGGGCCATGTGGCAGACCGTGTGAGCCACACGACCGTGTGCCAGACCACGATTTGTGCTATTTGGGACGTGTGGGCCACACGAGCATGTGTGAGGCCGTGTGGGCCACACAGGATGACCAATTGGGCCGTGTAGGCCACAATGATGTATGGGCCCATTTACTAAAAATTTACCCTAAGCCTATTTATGATGTGCGATGTGTAACTAGACTTTTTGTGGGTTTCGTTTGGCTTAAATAAGACTTAAAATGTGATATTTGTAGATATGTGTTTGCGTGTGCCATGGGTTAGGTATGCGAAAAATACGTTTACGTTCTGTTTTTTGATAACTCCAAAAGCATGATTTTGTATGATGAGCATGACTTGATTTAATAAACTCTGTGTAGGCTATAAGATATAATCTATGTTAATGACATTTACATAAGCATGCCATATTTCTGATTTGTTATGGTTGTATGTTAGCATGTTAATGCATCTGCATTTGGGGTGGGTTTGGATATGATGGAGGAAGTGTTTTTGGTAGTATCACTGCAGTTCTAGTGGTTTAACTGCAAATTATCTGTCTGGCAGCATGGCTGCATACTTAATAGTGGCATACCACCACTTTTTGGTGTGATTGGATGGATAGACTCATGTAGTCCTAATTGGTGTGATTGGTTGGTTGGAGATGGTATGTAGTGGATGGGGGTAGGGTTTGTTCTGATCTGTTATGACATTTTGATATGATATATATATGTTTATGAAATTATGACACTCTAATATGATATATGCTTTTGGATATATGTCATTCTGATATGTTATTTGCATATGTGAACACTATAAGTAAAACTTTTTTGATATTTGCAATTGTGCATGTTATAGTAAGAAGAATTTTGTATGTGGACTAAGTCACACACTGAGTGTCACACCCCAAAATTGGGTCTAGAAGTTTCGAGGGTAAAATGGGGATTTAAGCTTTAGTGTGCTCGGGAATTTTGTAGCATGGTAACCTGAAATTATTTTTGACTATAGCTTTTTGAAAATTAAATCAATTTCTAAAAATGAGTTTCAAAAGACCTTTAATTTTCAATAAGGACTGTTTCGTAAAAGGTTTAAATTTAGGAGTAGATATAAAGTAATTATACCAATGTTGTAACACCCCTGACCTGGCCCAGACGTTATGGCCGGATTTAGCGATGTCACATGATAGGGTGTTTGAAAACCGTGTCGTCGCGTTAAAACCATTTCCATTGAATTAATTATCTTAATATCTTATTAGTTCCAAAATTGTGTTGCTCATTTAATCGATAGTTTCAAAACGTTATTCGTTTGCGGAAGCTTTTAAATTAGATTAAACAATTGTGCATTTAGGAAAAACATTTGTTTCTTTTGAAAACCGAGTTTTCCTACTACTAGCAGTTGTAATCCATAAGGTAAAGATAATTAAGACCCAAAACCAAAGTCCAAAAGTCAAATTACAACCCAAAAACTTAGCCAGTAAAAATAGAATAGAAATAAAAACCAATTATCGAAAAGATGGGTTAAAAACCATGAAAGTCCAAAATCGTGGTCACGGTCGAGTCCTCCGCCGCACCGATTCGTCTAGATCTGGGGATTACCTGTGCACATTTAAACAAAAGGGGTGGGTTTAAGAAAATTCAGTGTGTAATCCCACAGAAAACAAACAATAGCAAATCATAGTGTCCTGGGCCTAAGCCATTTTTCAGTATCAGTAACAGTTTGGGCCTTAGCCCATTTTAGTATAGTATCCAATATGCAGTAGGGTCTTAGCCCATCACAGTATCAGTTGTAGTCATGCAGTATTTAGTAACAAAGTCCTACCCAACCAGCCTCTACACACCATCTCCATCCAACCCTACACTCTATGTGGGGATCAAATCAACCCACCCATCCCTACACTCTAGGTAGTACCGAATGAGGCACAAAAAAGTAATTTGCAGCTGAGGTTCCAGTATGTTAGGCTTAAGAGCCTTTCAGTACACTTCTTCCAAATATAATTAACCCAACCCCATGCAATGCAACATACAAGTCATGACATGCTATCTTAGGACATCAGTACATATAACCAGTTCATTATCAAGCATACTATCATCATGCTCAACAAATATATAAATCAAATAGTCAGTTCGTACAATTAGGGGTCTAAGTGATGCTTACCAACCCTACACTAGGTTCACAGCCAACTTAGGCGACCCATTGAACCTTAGCAAACAATTCAGTGATAATGGGCTCACACGCCTATGTGATCTGCTTGTGTGGGCTCACATGCCAATGTGGTCTGCCTGTGTGGGCCCATACGCCTGTGTGCCCCACTCGGCCCAAATTGGCCTTGGCCATGTGGTCCATTTTTAATGTAACTCGTGCTAGCTAAATATTCATATATGTTTTCACTATTTACTTATATGTTCCTTCAAAGCTATCTACTTGAGTCACTGTTACTAAATTATTTATATCTTGAGCTACAGAATTCCAAATTAAAATTTGCTTGATGTATTTGAAACTAGACTCAAATACCTTTCTATCATAAAATTTTCAGAATTTTTGGTTTAGCCGATAAGTACAGTAAAATCTTCAATCTTACCATTGTTCTGCTATCTGACAGCTTCGACATTTCTTTGCTAAAAATTAATTATCTCTTAGAAAAAAATTTGGATGATGTTACCATTTGTTTCTATTGAAAATAGACTCATTAATAATTTAAACATGTAAATTTTAACCCCTAATTATTGTTCTCCAATTTTTTTTATGATTTTCCAAAGTTAGAACAGGGGAACCCGAATTCATTCTGACATGGTCTCACAAATCTTACTATATCTCACGATTTACAATTTCATTACTTATACCGTTTCTTCTATGAGAAACTAGACTCAATAATATTTAATTCCATATTTTTTCATCCTCTAATTTGATTTCCACCATTTATGGTGATTTTTCAAAGTTAGCCTATTGCTATTATCCAAACAGCAAACAATTTCGGCTTTTCACCAAATCCCGTTTTCTGCGTTTCGGGTACACACCTGATTTTGTTTGATGCTAAAACAGTCTCCAAGCACTCCAAAGTTTATAATTGAACAAATAACACTAATTTAATCTCACATAACGTGATCCCAAATAGAATTCGTATCGAGGTTTTAACCCATAAGCGACTAAACCTTACCTTCAACCGATGAACAGTAATTCTCATACAAACTAAGACTCCGATTGGTGATTACGAGCCCTTGAATCCTCCCCTAATTGGCATAAACAAAACACTTTAGAAGAAAGTTAACAAAAGGAGACATAACACTTATCTCAAACTTACCGAACGATTGCAGACAAACGTGGAGCGACACGAGGCAAAGTGGGAAAAGTAAAATCAAGAAGATAAAGGGTGAAAGAGAGTAGAAATTCGGTAGCAATGAAGAGAAAAACGGTAAGAGGGTGGAGGGATTTTGGGGAAAGTAAAAAAAAGGGAAAAAATATGAACAAAATATTTTATAACCACCTCAATCCCTTATTTCTCTCCATCAAACTCCCTAGTAAATTCACTACTCAGGTTTTTAGTCCATCTCAAACTCTTCTGGCACGCACGAGAAAAAATAATGCCCACACCAAGATTCAAACACAGGACCTCCTTCACACCAACACTCCACTTATCCACCAGACCAGCAGGCCCATTCTATTATTCATTTGTCAACTTTTACTTAAAAGCCTACTGACCAAAGATAGAGGGCTTATTCATAAAAATACCAAAATTTGCCCAAGTCTTGGCTTGAGCTTGGGACCTCTCAAACACACCCAGAACACATAACCACTAAATCAGACAGATATTTTGTGTCACACGTTCACAATACCCAAAATTAAAATTTTGAGGCGTTAAAAATGTTTTAAAAATACCTTATCCCCCCTCCATCTATATTAAATTCACGTTAATTCTTCCCCATATTTTTGGTTTGCAGTCCTTTGCTTCCCCAAGCTCCTCCCTCTCAATTTTATTTTTCAAACCTTAATTCCATTGATTTCTACCATCACCCAAGATATAAATCTCCATAGAATTTCAAGAAAAACACCCGAAACACCATTGATTTTGTCATCACTCATGCTTGTGTGTTTTCTGGGTTTTCAACCAAAAGCTCATTTTTCTTTCATTGAAGGTAAAATTTTGATTCCTTATTAGTTTTTAATGTTATCTCGTCTTTTAAATAGATTTTTTAGCCATGAGATCGCATGTTTCAAATAAAAGCCGAAAATTAGGTTATTAATGGTGGATTTTGGGATTTTAAAACGTGGTTTCAAAGTGTTTTTAAATTATTTTTGATGTGATTAGAAGGTTTCTAAACTTGTTTTAAAGTTTCGTTAAGGGTTTCTAAAGATTTAATGAAGTTTTGTGAAAATTGCCATAACATGTCGAAAAATTTTGATACCATGAATTTAATAGTTTTGTGTAGTTTAAAGGTTGAGAATCTATCATAGGTGAATAATTAGATGAATGGAATTCGTTTTAGGCAAAAATAGTAAGTATAGACCGAGATATTTGAATTTTAAGTTTGTTATGTTGAATGTTTCAGTTACAAGAAAATTTAACATAGGCATGTGTTTTGATTGTTTAAAGTGAGTATTTGGCTAATTGTTGATTGTGTCATTGTGTGATTTACCTTGTTGGAGCTTTAAAATCGTTAGGTCCTTCAATGAGTAAATATAAAGGTAAGGAAAAGCTAGTTTAAACTTTCAGTGATTAGGCGAAAATGCGAACGGTGAGTGTTTGGAATCGCTACTTGTAAACACGATTCATAGTGTTAATTGGGAGCTTAGGAATAGCCTAAACCCCTATCCTAAGTTTCGAGTGTAAGCTTACTATTTTCCTTGCTTTATTTTGGCAACTTATGTGAATAATTGTAGATTGATTATTAGACATGATATTGTGATATGAGACATGTGTGATGACTATTGTGAATTGTGTTGTGTTGTGGGCATGATATACATACCAAATGAAAATGATAATGATATGCTAATAGTGCAAATGTCTAGTAAAAGCAAGCGAAATTCTGATAAGTATATATGTGTTGAATTGTAGAATGTGATATTATTATGACAGGTAGTATGTGAGAATACTTGTATGTGATATACGATGTACTGATTTTAATGCACACAATGTGGTCGGATATGTGATGGCTCAATGAGCATCATTGTGGCACTTAAAGTGCAATTAAATGTTATTTCGATAAGCATGCAATGTGTACAAGTTTGTGATGTAAATTGATGAATATGAACAGAGATGATGTGCATTAAATCAGTAATTAAGTGTGGGTAATTGTGGATATTTTGGCCTTGTGATATCTTAAAGCTGTTGGATATAGTTGGCATGCCATAAGATTGTGAGTACTCATATTTGTGTTTTGTGATTTGGGCATTGAAGCCTTGGGACAGTTTGGGGAGATAAGGGAATGTGAGCCAAGCTCCATTCACTAGGACATGTTTGGTGTGTTGGAGACTGTTAGCTTTATGCTTCACTTTTTGGGATATGTTCAACTCTATGAGTCAATTGGTGTGTTGGAGATCCGTGTATCCGATGTGTGGTGGTAGAACCCACTTTTATGTTTCATAGCCTCAAGTGCCAAATTATCATTTAAATGTGATGTTATATATTGTGATAATACGGTGCAAGATGAATGTATAAACATGTGAATAATATGCTAAATGGGTTGATTTAAGTTTCATGAAAATGTTAGTATGTTCTCATGGTAATTGTATATGTAATTGTGGTTTGGGTCATTTTCATTTAACTTGCGAATGCATGTGAATATATGAGCTAGGCTTATGAGTTATTAAAGTATGTATACATTATTTAGTCTTGACGAATTATTGTTAAATGAGTTATATATATAAGCGAGTTGAGTGTAATTGCATGTAAGAGTATATGTTAGTTTTATGATTTAATGAAACGTGAATATGCTATTTTGACTTGGTTAGAATATGATTGTGAATGTGTTGAAGTATGCTCTTGTTTAACCTCTGCTATTGTGTATACTTTGTGGTTACTTCAACATTCACTGAGCTTGTTTAAGCTCACCCTCTCTCTCTAACCATTGTAGATATTTAGCATTTGAGGTGTGAGCGGTGCGGGAATACCAAAGAAGTGATCCCAGTTAGGCTTTAGTATTTGCGTAGGTGGTATTAATATTATTTTTGAAATGTAGGGATAAGGCAATGTGGTTAGACTTTGATTGATTATTATTGTGGTCCTCATGATATTTTATGGGTTTAGTTTTCTAGCACTTTTGATGGATGTTATAATTATTTCATTGGTATTGTTTTGGTTTGAATATTTACTGTGTTGAAATGCCATTAAATGTATGTATGATCAATGGACGTTGAATAATGTAGTAGAACTGTTGCATGATACTGCCATGATGTTTTGGATATTTTATAGCTTAATTATTCCTAGGAACTATAAGCTTGGACCTTGGTATGTTGATTCTTGCTCAGACATGTTTTTAATGTTTTGAACTGCTATTTTGGTTGTTTTGACATTAGTTTAAAGAGGTAAATGATGCATGTTGATTAGATATTTGTTGGGATGGATTAAATCTTAGATGTGTTGTATTTTTGTGGTCTGGAGCAGAGGTATCAATATTCGGGTTATAAAAACGATACCTTTGTCATATTTTGATGTGCAGGAAGTCAATATTGTAATTTGATATCGATACCTTACCACGAGTATCGATACTCAGGGTAAAATAATCGATACTTTAATAGGGGTACCGATAATTTTCAAGACATCGATTTTTAAATGAGAAATAAAATGTTAATTTGGTATCGATTTTCTAATTGGTATCGATACACTATAAGAGAAATATCGATATCTTTGTTACAATATCGATACCTACGTACTTATTCAAGAATTTTTGCTAAGTGGCTCTAATGCATGTTTAATTGATATAATAAGTTTGTTTGTAGTATGTTGGGCATGTTTTAATGTTGCTGTGATGTATGTTGGACTTAAAATTCGCGCGAATGCCTTATAATAAGACTGATTTATTAATAATGTGATAAATTATTATGAGTTTGATGTGTGACGATGGTGTAACATCCTGTTACTTGGGCTCGGCAAATGGACCGGGTATAGGGTGTTACATTGAGCTTCTAGCTCACTCGTTTGTTTAATATGTTTCAGGTTAACTACAGACTTAGGATCGGACAACGTGTGGGAGCTCGGATTGTTTTATCTGTTAATTAAAATATATTGATTTTCGCAATTATCTATTTTGGGCTTTTGGGATTGTAATATGTTTTTTAGCTGTGTTCTGGTTTTTGTTTAATTTGTTGGTAATTGATATTTTCGAACGTGAAACAACAAAATCACACGAGTTAACAAAATGGATTTTGGTTTTTAAAACTAAAAATTTGATAATTTTACGTTGTAAATTAAGTAATATCTTAAGTGTTTTTTTGTAAATAATTAAATGGTTTTTAACAAATGTTTACCTTAGTTTTGGAAATGATCTGTCAACATTAATATTTCTAAACACATGAGTTCGAATTTAATTTCTGGGTTGGAAATAGTGTTTCCGAACTTAAGTTCTTGAGAATTTTGCCAAAACTTAAGTTTTCGAAATGCACAACTAAGTTTGATTAAATCGGAAGTTTTCAAACAAGATCAAGTTAAGAGCTATTTTGTAAAATAAATAAGTTCTATGCGTAATTTTTCCAAAATAACATAGAAGTTTGCTAAAAATATTATTTTCAGAATTCTCAGTTTCTAAAGCTAGGATTTAACTTCTAGGTTTTAAAACAAACTAATGTAATTTCTCCAAATTCGGTCATCACGTCTAGGCCAAGTTTAGGGTGTTACATAAATCTTAAGCTAAACTTTTCAAAAGTACTTCTCAAAATCACTTTTCCACAACACTTTTTTAAAAATACTTTTCAAAAGCAATGCTAAACGAGTTAATGAAATAAGATATAAAGAAAGTAAAGGATAAGTGTTAGAGAAAAATGAAACAAAAAGTATGTTGTGAAATACTAATTTGACCTAGGGACTAAATTGTAAAGATATGAAAAGTTTCGTAGTCCAAGTGTAAATACTTAAAATGTGAGGGGTTAAAGTATAAATATGGATATGTTGAAGGGCTAATAGTGAAAATATATTACAGATAAAAGAGTCTAAAAAATAAGGAAAATGAATGAATAAGGACTAAATTGGATATATGAAAATTATGAGGGACTAAATCATAATTTATCAAATTAAGTGATTATTCAAGGATGAAATTTTTAAGGATTATGAAGGGCTAAATGGTCAATTAGCATGAGAAAGAATTCTAGAGTGTAATGATGACATGGGAGATATTTTAATGATATTTTAAATTAAATAATTAGATAAATGTTATAATATTAATATTTTAATTAGATTTTTGTTAATATTTTATTATGCAAATGATTGGTATAAAAAGAGAGGAAATATGAAGGGAATTCATCATCTTTTCACATTTCAACATGAGAGATAGCTAGAGAAAAGAAAGTCTTATTTTTCTTACAACTTAGTCTTTTGCCATGAAAATCCACCTTTTCATCTTGAAAATTTCCTTAGACACCAAAGAGAAAAGATAAAGTAGAGATTCTATAGAATATGTTCATCAATTTAGAAGGAAAAAATAGTAGATGAAAGTGAAGAAAATGAGAAGAAAAGGGAATGAAAGTGGTGAAGTTAAGGAAGGAAGGGAAATGAAGAAGAGAGGAAGAAATTCTTGACAAAGGGGGTAAGTTTTATACTAACCCTGCTTGTATTTCAATAGATTGAGTTAAATATGTTGTGAATGAGATTTATGAAACATGTATTTTGATTTAAATACTAGAAATAAAAAGTATTTGATAAAGTATAGAGATTTAAAATGCTAAATTGGTAAATAAGAGAAAATGTGATTTGTATTGTGAAAAGTACTGAGATTAAGAAATGAATATGTAATGTACACATAAACATAAGTGATTAAATTGAATAGTAATCAAAATATGATGATTATGTATGATTGAATTAAAGATAGTGCAAAGAATAGACCTGTTCATTGGTCGGGCTACCTGCCAAGGCCCGAAGGTCTGCCCAAAATTTGGGGTGGTTTGGGTAAAAGTATTAGGCTCAAAAAAATGAGTTTAGGCAAAAAATTAGGGCTGTTTAAAATATGGGTCGGGCTTGAGCTTGAAAATAGGCTCGAGCTTGAAAATTCAAGCCTCGAGCCCGACCCAGCCTGACCCATTTTTAAGTTTATAATACTTTATATTATATTGTTTTTATATATTATATAATTTAAAACACATTAAAAAAGATAAACTTATACTAAATATATAATACTACTCTAATGTAAACATTAAAATAGTGTTAAGATGACTATATAAAAAAATTCAATAAATAAAAATGTATAAAATTATTAAATATTAAAATAATATAAAATAAATATTTTTAAAAAAATTAAAAATAATATGGGTGGACCTAAAATGAGCTTGGGTTAGCCTTTTGCAGATATATACGAGTTTGGGCAAAATTTTAAGCCCATGTTTTGGGTTGGGCTAATCTTAGACAAGCATAAATTATACTAATATCATGCTTAGGTCCGACCCAACCCACGAGCACCTCTAGTAAAGAACCATGGGAAGAAAATATTTCCATTAAAACAGCTTGGACACCAGCAGTGGCTCAACTTTGAAAATTCACCAAAAAATCATGGAAATTTAGTTAGAGGTTTAATTAAAGATAAATTTAAAGCTTATTGAGTCTAATTTTGTATAGAATAAAAGGTGTAAGTATTGATACATGTTGAATTTTGTTTAAAATTTTTAAACTATGCATGTATTGGTCATCCGCTCCTGTTTTCCTTGGTTGAGCACATCCCTGTACAAATTAAACTTTCAAGAAGAAAATGGCCAACTCATGTCTTATGAATACCATTTTTTTTATTATGTAGACTTCACTTCAATAAAATTTGTGGCGTATGGAACAAATAAAGTTCAATCAATGTGTTATATTATGTACTTTAGTCATGAATCATGACTTACACTAATTAGGATAACATACGTTTTCGGTTTTTTGAAATAGAGGTTGGACGATGGGTTTATAAATATAGATATTGTTTATACACTTAATAATCTTAAATGAAATCATAATGTTTCAATCTTAAATTAGTAAATAAGAAAAATTCACTTACATTCAGGTGTATTATACATAGCAACAATGAGCATGTTTTTTTATATTTATTGGTATTTTAAAAGATCGATATTTGATATTGAAAAGTATTTAACACATTACTATAAAATTAAGAATAATGTTGACAAAATAAAACAATATTATTATTGACAGAAATTGAGATTGGGAAATGTTAATTACTGCTTAGAAGCATTGAAAGGTAAAAATGTTCTAGATCTTTATGGCCCCAATGCAACTTGAATCCCACATTGCTAGCATATGGTAAACAAAACATAAGAGGTGGTGTATAAGGAGAGAGGATAGGGCAACATTAAAACATACTTACCTGGACAGGGTCAATGAGTGATCATGAAGACTCATGGCCTAGAGTAGTGACCACCATTGCACTTGGGAGGGGTGCTGCTTTAAGGTCTCCCCAGGAGGGAGAGCCTATGTCATAATTTGTGGCAGTAGGGCTTGCGTGCGCGCAGCCTCTACCAATTTCAAGCTGTAAAAAGTAATTTGTAACATAATATAGGACATAATTCTTTGTTACGTACGGATAAATAGCTTGAAAAGCTCGCGGGAGTAAAAAAGTGTAAGAGAGAGACAACCTTGTGAGTTGTGACCATTCCATGCTAGTTGATACCAGCAGGAAAGGGTCAGTTGATACCAGCATGGATCTGTGTTCACGCAACCCCTACCAATTTTAAGTTAATAAAATAATTGTATGTCAATCGTAGGATTTAATAATGAATATGACATAATTTTTATGAAGCAATCTCCGAGTATGTTTAAAAGCATATATTTCAAGAAGCTCTCGCAGAAATAAAAGTGCGGCAAAGTCCATCAGGCAATCTTGTGATCATTTCATGCTATTTGATTTACAAATTAAAATTATATAAACCGAACAAGATTGGATATGTCAACTAGTAGAACTAATGTTTTTAAAATACCGAATAAATTTAACATTGTACATTTATTTTTCTTCATAAGCAATAAGCATTAGAAAATAAAGTCTAGCTCACCATGTTGTAATCCCATAAAGCCAAGCCTCAAATAAATTATGTCAAATAAATATTAGAATAAATTACATTATTAGTCACTTAATTTTTAATATATTTCTATTTGATCATCAAACTACAAAAATTTTTAATTTTATCACTATCGTTTTTAATTGATTCTGTTTTAGTTACTCTTTGTTTAATCCTTAATGAAAATGATGAAAATGATGGTGTGAAATTTTTAAAGAATACAACCACACAATTAGTCCACATCCCTAGTATATGATAAACAAAACGTAAGGGTGGACCATATAAAGAGAGAGCATCTCACAATGTTTAAACATCCCTGTACGGGGTGCGGCATATAAACGGAGTCGATGGGTGATCATTGAGTCTCATGGTCTAGGGTAGACAGTAGTGACCTCAATTGCAGTCGGGAGGAAACGATCCTCTACACAGCTTCAGTAAGGTTATGACCAGAGATTCGTGCCTATTGAACAGATACTGTTCAAGTAAGGTTATGACCAGCGACTCTTGCTCCGTCCTATAAATTCCTCGGACAACTGTTATGTTCTTGCGATGTCGGTGTCCATTGTTTCCAAAGATGAAATGGAAGAGCAGCTTTAATGAGAGCGAGCTTATATTTTAATGGCTTTGATTGATGGTTCTTTTTGGACTACATAATTGTTGGTGCAAGAGGCAGCAACAGGCTGTTTTATGTCTTGCTTGAATAGCAAGCCTCGAGCCTTGGTGAAGAAGCAAACTCGGAAGCAGAAACAGAAAAATGAAACTAGCTAGTGAAAAACAGAAAAGAGAGAAGAAGATTGAATGAAGAATGAGCTGATTTCTTTCATTAACACTTCAACAAGGCATTAAGCCATAACATATATCAGTCAACAAGTAAAACAAACAAGTAATCACCTAATCAACTACCTAACTCCACTAATTTGCATTGAAACTTACAAGATTAGCTTGTACAACTTGCATTGCTGACTTTTCAGTCAATCAATATCAAAAACATTTACCTACTTAGTTCAACATGAACTAGATTACAAAACAATCAAAATGGAACTAAAAACAGCAAATGGATTGGCAGCTTCAAACTTCAGTTGCTACACACCATGGCACCACTGCTTGCTGCTATTCCTGGAGCATGACCACCTTTGTATGTCGTGCATGGCCACCTTTGCATGGGAACTAAACTTAACACTCCTCCTTAGTTTCCATGCTAGTAACACCTAATTCCCTTTTGAATTTAACAAATTTAGACACATTGAGTGCCTTTGTGAAGATATCAGCAATTTGCACTTCTGAATTGCAATGAATCAGCTCGATTTCATGAGCTTGTTCCATCTCCCTTATAACATGCAACTTAATATTGAAGTGCTTGGTTCTGCCATGAAAAATGGGATTTTTTGCAATTGCAACAGCAGATTTGTTGTCACAATAAATCTCTGTTGCCTCCTTTTGGTTTTGGTTTAAATCAGCCAAGATTTTTCTAAGCCATATGGCTTGGTTCACAGCAGATGCAGCAGCAACATATTCAGCTTCTGCTGTTGATTGTGCCACCAGACTTTGTTTCTTAGAACTCCAGCAAAACATGCCTGAGCCAAGACTAAATGCATATCCGGATGTGCTCCTCATGTCATCACTCGATCCAGCCCAGTCACTATCAACATAGCCTATTAGCTTCATGTTTTCAGCCCTTTTGAACAATACACCATGACCAATGGTGCCTTTGATGTATCTTAGCACTCTTTTAGCTGCTCGAAAGTGCTGATCATTGCAGCAATTCATGTATCTTGATAGCACACTAACAGCAAACATGATATCGGGCCTTGTGGCAGTCAAATACAACAGACTACCAATGAGACTCTTGTACATGGTCTCGCAAATTGGTTCACCACTCCCTTGCCTCGAAAGCTTCACTCCAACAGCCATTGGTGTGCTTGTTGGCTTGCAGTTCTTTATAGAGAACTTGTCCAAGATCTTCATAGTAAAAGAACTCTGACTAAGAAAGATTCCCTTTTCTGTTTGGTTCACTTCCATTCCAAGGAAGTAGTTCATTCTGCCTAAATCAGACATTTCAAACATTTCCATCATTTTTCTTTTGAAATCTTCCAGCATTCTTCTATCTCCTCCAGTTACCAATAGATCATCAACATAGAGTGACAGAATAAGCTGAGTTTCAGCTTGGTTCTTCTTCACATACAGTGTTGGTTCACTGGGACTTCTCTCAAATTCCAAACTGAGCAAGTAAGAGTCAATTCGAGCATACCAGGCTCGAGGAGCCTGTTTCAAGCCATATAAAGCCTTTTTCAGTCTGTACACCATGTGTTCTTTGCCAGTGATCACAAATCCTTGAGGCTGCTCGATGTAGATCTCTTCTTCCAGGAAACCATTGAGAAATGCAGACTTAACATCAAGCTGATGAATGGTCCACTGATGTTGAGCAGCCAAGGCAACTATCATTCTAACTGTGTCTAGCCTGGCTACTGGTGCAAATGTCTCCAGGTAGTCTAGACCATACCTTTGGTTAAATCCTTTGACAACAAGCCTGGCTTTTAGCTTGTTCAGACTGCCATCTGCATTCTGTTTTACTCGATAGACCCATTTTACTCCAATGGTCTTCTTTCCAGTAGGTTTATCAACTAGCTCCCATGTATGGTTCTTCTCAATCATGTTGATTTCATTGACCATAGCTAGTTTCCAGCCTTCATCTGCCTCAGCCTCTTCAAAACTGCTAGGTTCTGCTATTGCAACCTGTGCCCTTTCATAAATATCTTCTAGGGGCCTTGTGCCTCTCACAGGCACATCATCAACATCCATTTCAGATCCTAGCTGCTCAAGTTCAGCTTGATTAGGCACTAGGTCTTCTGAAACTGCTTCTGGCTCATTTTTCTCCCAATTCCAGCAGGCTTTTTCATCAAAGATGACATCTCTGCTCACCTGGACTTTGTTTGTCAAGGGATCCAGAACCCTGTAGCCCTTCTTGACTGAGCTGTAGCCTACTAGAACACCTGGTTGAGCCCTTTTGGAGAGCTTGTCTCTCTTTGCTGCTGGTATTTGTGCATAACACAGGCAACCAAACACCTTCAGATGTGCCAAGGAAGGCTTGAAACTGAACCAAGCCTCGAAAGGTGTCTCGGATGCAAGAGCTTTAGTAGGAAGCCTATTCTGAAGGTAAACAGCAGTGTTTACTGCCTCAGCCCACATGGTCTTGGGCAGTTTCTTTTCAAACAGAAGACATCTGGCCATATCCATCAGACTTCTATTCTTTCTTTCAGCTACCCCATTCTGCTGAGGTGTGTAGACATTTGAAAGCTGATGTTTGATACCAGCATCATTGCAAATGGCTTGAAACTGAGCTGAAGTGTACTCAGTGCCATTGTCAGTCCTTATCGATTTCAGCTTGCAACCTGTTTCTGTTTCTACAGCATTTTTAAACTTCGCAAACACTTGAGCTACCTCAGACTTGTGTTTTAAAAAGAAAATCCAGCAAAACCTTGTAAGGTCATCAATAAAGAGGATGAAATACCTGTTTTTGCTGAGTGATTCAGTCCTCATCGGGCCACATACATCAGAGTGCACCAGCTGCAGTCTTTCAGTAGCTCTCCAAGCTGAATTTGTAGGAAATGGCAGTCTTGCCTGTTTCCCCATTTGGCAAACTTCACACACATCATCATGCTCCACTGAGCTGGTGAAGTTCTCTGCCATGCCCTCTTTGGCCAATCGAGCCATTGATCTGAAGTTGGCATGTCCAAGCCTTTGATGCCAAAGCTTGAAGTCATCAACAGAAGTTGTGTATGCTGAGTTTGAGTCATTTGCCCAGTGAACCTCAAAGCATTTATCAGTCATTGTGACTGTCATAAGGCTTGATCCACTTGGATCAGCAATGTGGCATTGTTTGTCCTTGAACACAACAGAATAACCTTTTTCGAGCAGTTGAGCTATGCTGAGAAGGTTTCTGTCAATCTCTGGCACCAACAGCACATTTGGAATGATCTTGTTGCCTGTGGGAGTACATATCAGCACTTCTCCTCTTCCTTCAGCCCTTATAAACTGACCATTTCCAACCTTGACCTTGGTTTTATAACTTCTGTCCAAGGTTTTAAACAAAGAGGCATCTGGTGACATGTGGTTAGTGCAACCACTGTCCAGCAACCAGCCTTTTGAGCATTTCTTCTCAGCAGCTAAGCAGGAAACAGCAAAGACCTGTTCTTCTTGGTCACTACTGTCCTCAGCTACTCGAGCTTCAACCTTTGACTGTTGAAATTGATTCTGCCTTGGCTTACTCCTGTTTTTGCAGACCCTTTCAACATGGCCCTTCTTCTTGCAGTGTTGGCATACTGCATCTGGCCTAAACCAGCATCTGTCTTCTGGATGGCCAGGCTTCTTGCAATATCTGCAGGGCTGGTCATTGCTCCTTGCAGCATCAGGCTTAGGCCTGTTTTTCCAAGGCTTTTTGCCTCTTTGAGCATTGGTGCTTGAGGCTTCTCTAGCCTTGGCTTGAAATGCACCTTCTTGGTGATCTTCAGCTCTGCTAGCTTTCCTTTGTTCCTGAGCATAGAAGGTGTTGATTAACTCAGTCAAGGAGATGCTAGCAAGGTCTCTTGAGTCCTCTAGGGAGGATATCTTGGCCTCATATCTCTCAGGCAAAGTGGAGAGGACTTTCTCCACAATTCTTGCCTCATCAAAGTGCTCACCTAGGAGCCTTATGCTGTTAACCACTGCCATAATTCTATCTGAATACTGCTTCACTGTTTCTTCTTCCTTCATCTTCAAATTCTCGAAATCCCTTCACAAGTTCAACAGCTGCTGTTGCCTTGTTCTCTCAGTGCCTTGAAACTCCTCCTTAAGCTTGTCCCAGGCCTGTTTTGGAGTCTCACAGGCCATAGTTCTGGTAAAGATGACATCTGATACACAGTTCTGAATACAGGACATGGCTTTGTGCCTTTTGGTCCTCTCATCAGCATGTTGTCTGATCTGAGCTACTGTGGGATTAGCCCTCAGTGGTGCTGGCTCAGCATCTGTGTTAACAACTTCCCACAGATCGAAGGCCTGTAGGTAAGTCTTCATCTTGACCAGCCATATGTGAAAGCCTTCTCCATTGAAGACTGGTGGGGCTGCTGGTGAAAATCCTGAAGAAGCCATCAAGTTCCTTGATTTGAAGCAACAGGTCCACTAAGACAAGAGCTCTCGATACCAATTGTTGGTGCAAGAGGCAGCAACAGGCTGTTTTATGTCTTGCTTGAATAGCAAGCCTCGAGCCTTGGTGAAGAAGCAAACTCGGAAGCAGAAACAGAAAAATGAAACTAGCTAGTGAAAAACAGAAAAGAGAGAAGAAGATTGAATGAAGAATGAGCTGATTTCTTTCATTAACACTTCAACAAGGCATTAAGCCATAACATATATCAGTCAACAAGTAAAACAAACAAGTAATCACCTAATCAACTACCTAACTCCACTAATTTGCATTGAAACTTACAAGATTAGCTTGTACAACTTGCATTGCTGACTTTTCAGTCAATCAATATCAAAAACATTTACCTACTTAGTTCAACATGAACTAGATTACAAAACAATCAAAATGGAACTAAAAACAGCAAATGGATTGGCAGCTTCAAACTTCAGTTGCTGCACACCATGGCACCACTGCTTGCTGCTATTCCTGGAGCATGACCACCTTTGTATGTCGTGCATGGCCACCTTTGCATGGGAACTAAACTTAACAATAATTAATTGGGCAAGGCAAATATCAGTTGGTTTCGACACAATTATAAGTATTTACCCCCAAAGGGAGCCTCCCAGAAATTCCAAAATGGTCACATATAAGACTAGAGGAGATAAAGGAAGGCATAAATTGTTTTTAGCTGAAAACAGAATAAATCTAATAATTCAATGTTGAAATATGTCGGTCAAAATAAAGAGATTTTATGTTGTTAACAACATCAGCTTCCAACTGATGAGCCACTCCATTTCCTATGAAGAGGCTACCTGTAACAGCGTTTTGGACTCAAAGGCAAGTTGATAGCTTCAGGTTTTGTGGAACGTCACCGGACGGACGAACTAGGCCTGCTCATTTCAACAGCTTTCCTTGAACTGCTGCCAATACCATATCCGGAAGAACTGAGTCTTCCATTATCTCTCCTATCATATCCATCAAAGCAGCTACAAATCTTCCTATTCAAATTATGTCACCTGCAATTGGGCTTCGAAACTCTTTTTCTGAATAAAAAATTAATTAATTTAAAAATTAGTGTAAGACATTAATTCATAAGATGCTTTAATTACGGTAAATGTAAAATATAACATATTTTAATAAATTGTGGACGTCAACAATTCCCAAAGTAAAGATAGAAACCTTTGCAAAAGTATACAAACAGAAACTTCCATGTAATGTAAACCTTACAGTTTGCGAATTCTTCTTTAGTATTTAATGGCTTACCTACTAATATTGCATAGTTGGAAAGACTGATTGCTTCTTCATCTTTTGACCTATATCAAGCTGCAATAAGAGGACTAGTGTTATAATATCCAAAAATTTACATGTGCAAATTCACCAACATGCAATGTGCTGTGCAGGAAAAATTATACTAGTTTTGTCCATAGCAAACTAAAAGTTCCTTCTGACATAGTCGAAATCCCATATAGAGAGCGCAAGCCAAGGGTAAGGCAGAGACGCATTATAAAAGAAATATCAAGATGAGTTTAAGCTCATACCTTTCTCGGCCTTTTGGCTAAGATCAAGTGTAGTATCTGTTCTTATCAGTTTAATATCTGATACGTGGATCATTGATCCGCATGATATTAAATCAATATTTTTAGGGGGAGAGCTCATTAACAATAGCTTGCTATTGGGGTTCTCGAGTGTCGTCTTTGTTTTGCACTGCTGCATCGTTCTGGCACACCCCTCCGATTGTAGTTTTAACCTTTTGAACCAATAGACGGTAGCTTCTTGTTCGGATTGTATTAATAATTGAGGTGTAAATCTGTTTAAAGACACTATTTTAAGGGTTAATGTACTTGAGTTTTAGTCCAAACCTAATGGATGGTATCTAATTTAATTTCTGAAGTTCATTGAAGAATTGTTGTTTCAATTTGTAGTTGGCGCATAGAATTGCCGTTCAATCATTTAATTGGCTTTTCAGTTCTACGTTCTAATCATTTAAATTGAACCTAGAAGCTATTTGATTTTAAAATTTCACTGTTTTACGATAATAGAAACAATGCTTACTATTTGTATATAACATTTACATGGCTTCACACACATGGTGCCGTGTTCTTCAATTAAATACCACGTAATCGAGATGGAGTTTGGAACTTGTACACTAAGGCTGTTGTCTTTGTGAAGCTGATGGAGGATCTTCATCAATTGAGTGAACTTAGGGTTCTAAACTCGGAGGTATTGGAGTTGGATAAATGCTTGACTAATCTCAGAGGAAGACTTGAAGGCAACGAGTGTCTTTATGGTGGCATTCTTGTGAATGTGTCATGGTGTCTTTATGGTGTTGTTCCGCAACGCCAACAGCATGGCTAATGCCGAGTTTTGATCGTGCTCGTGTGGTGGTGATTTTTCTCTAGTTGACTTTTAGAGCTGTTTTATGTGGCTTGTTTTATATGGTTTACTGGTGTTTTCTGGTTTTATTTTGGTGTATCCTTTTGGTTGGGTTATTTTTTATGTTGTTTTATCTTTGTAATCCCACTGTTTTCAGTGGTTGTTTTATTTTTAATATAATCATTTTGATGGCCGAGCAAAAAAAGTAGTAAAAAAAAATTTAATGCCAGGCTTTAAATTTCAATTTCTTAAAACATTTTCTTTTACAATTTGAAGTACTAAACATGGCGTTCAACATCCACCTCAACTCATTTGCATCAGCAATGACCTCCATATTTGATATATTTTTAATTGATGATAAAGTATTATTATATTTATGTTTTAAATTTAATTTTTACTCAAATCATGTTTTAGCATTTTACTTTGTAACTTATAATTATTTAGAAAAATTGAAACTTCAAAATAATTCAACCACTAAAAGTGGCTGACTTGAATAGAAGACAAGTAAAAAAAAAATCATATGTATCGTATTTTTATATTATTATTATTTAATATAGGTAAAAAGTTTTAATTACACATTTATTCATTTAATTTTCTTGTGAAGTTAAACAAAAAAAAAACCTACACTAGAAGCTAAACAAGGATACAACAAAATACACAAAATTAGGCTATTATATCCCACATGTACCGGACAATAACTCAGACAAATCTTGCACCTGCTATAAAATGGAGCTAAAAAGATCTGGTCAAGCCATCTTTGCGCTTGGGGCAATGACGCAGCTAGTGAGGTTTTAACCGAGGCGCGTCTATTGCTGGTTGAAAACTATTTCCAGACCCCCTCTTAGGCCTGGGTTCTGCCCTGGCCTTTGAGAATTTCTGGAAGGGTTCCGTTCGGGGTAAAACCCTACAATTTCTAGTTAATTACTTTGCTCTTCTTTTTCCCCTTAAAATTAAGATGGAATAATTTGTTTATGAAATTAAGGTGTTCAAAATATTTGAAGGATTTAGCATTTTAATATTTATTTTAGATTTTTGAATTTAAAAATACATACCGAAAATTCTTGAGCAAGTGTTCGACACAATAATGAGAGGTTGAAACTTGTTGATCCAAGCGTATTATACGTAGCAACTATTAGTACAATTTTATATCTACCGATAATTTTTTATTAAATTTAGGGTAATTTATTAACTAATTGATCCAACCATTCAGAATTCAATTGTTGATCATTTCACAAAATTCAATCTACTCAATTAATGAAATATATAAGTTTAATTAACTGTACACCAGGTAATTACTATCTACTAGAGAAATAATAAAAAGAAAATGTACAACATAATAGAATAGAAAAAGTAGAAACTAAAATTAGTAAAAGAGCATTAATAAAATTGAGAATTGAAACATAAGAACAAAAAGAATAATAAGTATTACAGGGGTAACAAACCTCTTTCACCAATGATAAGAATGTTGTGAGCTTGATTTAATCAAAAAACTTGATGAGGTATTAAACGCAACTATAGAGATTATAATAAACTAGTTGAATAAGGTTACAGGAATGAAGTGTAAGAATACACACTTTGAGTTTGGATAGTATGCGTAATCACTAAATTAATTTAGTTAATTTGATTAATTAAATTAATATTTATTTTGGAAAATAAAAAACAAATATTGAAATAGATTAAATTATAAATTGTTAGGTCAAAAGTTAAAGCAGTACATATAATTAGACTCAATACATGAGAAGTTCAATCCCCTCATATGATAAGTGAGGGGTGGCAACCTTAGTAATATTTACTAGGGTGTGCCGCTCATCACTCTCCTAGTTAGACTAGGGGAGTATTTTTTATTAAATAAGTATTATTTGTGTTATTCTTATTCAACTAGAATTATCCCATATCTCTAGAAATAGATAATATTAGTAGAGCTATTAAAACATAAGTTTGATATATTGTTATTCTGCCATAAAGTAACCAAAAAATTATTTACTTAAAATAAATTCTATTTTTGGTAATTATAATAGAATTACTTTCCTACTGAAAGTAATTAAGTTTCTTGTTCTGTGTAATTTAAATCCATCTCATACAAAGTACAAGTACATTTCAAGAAAAGATTTATTGTTATAAATATGACGTTGACTCGGTTTTCAAAATTTTTGAACTTATACTATAACTGAAAACCGTTTTCTTAACCCACTACAGGAAATTAAGCTTTTAGCGGCGTTTTTAGTGGCGATTGGACCAAAAACGCCGCAAAAGTTTAGAGCTATGACGATATTTTTATTAGAAACGCCACAAAAGGAAGCAATCGCGGCGTTTGGACCAAAAATGCAGCGAATATGTATTAAAATTTTACAAAACGGCGCCATTTTTAGTGGCGTTTGGACTAAAACGCCACAAAGATTATACATTAGTGGCGTTTTTCATAAACGCCGCAAATTTTTATTAAAGTGGACCTAAACGGTGTCATTTTGTTAGCCCCGAAATTCCTTTAGTTTTTCCCCAAATCAAATTTCCCTGAAATCCCTAAGTTATTTTTCCCAAATCACTTTATTTCTTCCCCAATTTCCCCTAACTGATCGAAATCTCTAACTATTAAAGAAACAAGCCAACATAAATTCTTGTTTCCCTCCAAATTATCAAAATCATTTAACTTTTTGTTTGAGCCTAATTTTTGGCTGGAAATTCTTCGCCTCTTTCTCTCCGCTGCCGCTTCAAAAGGTAAAATTCTTTGCCTAATTTTATTTCATGGTCTTATTACTGTTTTAGTGTATTTGTATATAATTTGTCTATACATGGGGATGATTTATTTTTTATATTCCCATTTCTGTTTAGCATGATTAGTAAGGATTTTTTTTACTTTGTTTGTTCATGCTTCTCAAAGCTTGATTCTATTTTCTAGTATGTTACATGTTTTTTCCCGGCTTGTAAGTTGGTTTTTTCCCTCTCCTTGTGTTTGAAACTATTATATTCTACTTGTCCTTTGATGTCGAATAACAGGGGAAAATGCGCCAAACTACCTTTGTATTGAGTGGATAACAAAGATAACTGCGGGATATGGGAGGCTGCTGTTGTTCTCCCCGGAAACCTAATCTGCATGGGACACCTGTATAATGTTAGTAATATGCTCATCTTATGAATATGTCTAATGCCTTTATTATCATATAGGACTTTTTCTTATTTCATACTTAAGAAATAAAGCATGTTTGTTTGGAATATTGGGAGTATTCACTCACAATAATCCACAATAACAGGTTGGAAAACGAATGGAAAAGGAAGAAGCAAATGAGAATGAAACGAAGAATATTTTTAATACCATTAGTTCACTCTTTTTGTAATTTGTTATTCCATGAAATTGACATTCTTTTTAATCCCTTTTGTTCCTTCTTTCCCTTGAACCAGTTATAGAACCTGTGATCTGCAACTGATTTTTTTATCTGATTAATGTTGGAACTTTTTACTGACCCCAGGGTCTTCTTTAATCATCTGAATAGAGATGTCTGTTTGTGTGCATGCTCAGATTTGTGGAAACTATTTTTATTGTGATTTCCTGCTTCAGCTTGTCTGATTCTTCATTGTATTTTGCTATTTCTTTCTTTCTTTTTAATATTGATGAAGAGCTAAAGGGAAAAAAAACTAGAGGTTTGGTATATGAATCCATCGATTCCCCTAACATGAGAATCTCCTCCAAATACACCATAAAAAACTTCACGGGAGATTGAGTGTTTATATGTGTGTGAAGGATGAAGCCCTTGTGTTGTTTGTTGTGGCCATTGTGCTAATATAGTAGCTTACGTGGTGATTTCTAATTTCTTTTGGTGGAGATATCCCTTTAACTGCTACCTTGATAAAAGGGTTCTTGAGAATCCCAGTCTTTTATGTATTATTCTTTGAATTTTAAAACCCCTTTCCACAGTGTCCACCAGCTTAGGAAGAGAATGAGTCTTTTAACACCTCATGATGTATTATTGCAGGGTTTTGGTTTGGGAAAACACTTAAAGCTTGGGTTTGGAGATACGTAGTTATCAGCATTAGTGGGCAGATAATATTGTCCCAGTGCAGGTTGCAGTTCGTTGCGAAGGTGTGCTATCCTTTTTAATGCCTGGTACAGACTAAAATTAATGGTTGTTTTTCATTACTGTTTTCTTTAGTCTTCGATCACTATCACATAAGGAGCTATTAAATTTCAGCTTAATTAATGCTTCAAAAGAGGGGATGCGTATGTACCTAGCATGAATAAGCCTAAGACTCGGCTTAAGGGCAGTTTAATTTTAATGTTGGTGATATGAATACTTGGTGATATGAATGCATTTTAATTTTAATATTTTGAATTTCTATGAATTTTTTATATTTTAATTTTAATTTTATTTTTTATTTTTATAATTTTAAATTATTTGTTAATGTAACATATAATACTATGTTAAATTTTATTTTTATTTTATAATTTAAGTTTAGCTAAAATAATAAGGATTAAATTGACAAAAAAATATAAACATTAAGATCTAAATTTACTATTATATATTATTATTTCTTCGCGTTGAGGAACAAAAGTTTACTCATTTGAGATAAATTAATTACTAAGTAAAATGACTTAAATTAATATCATATTTCGAATTTAAAAATAATTTTAGTTTTTCTTCTAATAAAGTTACTCATTTCAAGGATATTAAAAATTTAAAGTAATTGTTTTCTTAAAAATATTTTAAATTAATTATTATCTCATGATAATAGCTAAATAAAAAATTACAAATTAGAAGAGGAAGATGATAACTTGAGTTCTAACTTTTGGATTTTAATTGTGTTATTAATTTATTATTTTAAATTCTAAATTTAAATTCATTAATTTTTATATTTAGTTTTAAAGTTAAAGTTTCATAGAAAATTAATTTAAATAATATTTTTTATTTATCCTTAAAAGTATATAGTTTAAAGTTCAAATTTCAAAAATAAAACATAATATAATATTTATCATAGAAATAAATATTATTTAATTAAAATAAAATTTTTAAAGGAAAATAATATTTATCTTAATGTTAAAATTATTTTAATATTTTTCATAAATATTATCATAAAATAAATTGATCGATTTTAATGCGTAGTATAAAGTTAAAAAGTTCATGGAAATTTAATTTAAATATTAACTCAAAATAGATGAAAAATTAACAAATATTAACTTTATTAACATATAATTATTAATTTGTTAATTTTTATCTTTTTAAGTATAGCAAACATAAAGGTGATAAAAACACAAATTTAAAAATTAAAAGAGTATAATTAAAGGGTTAAAATCTAAAGTTAAAATTAAAGATGATAATCATAACTTACATAAACATTTAAAGAATAAAAAAAAACTTTAGATCATAACTTACATAAATACATATCATAACTTACATAACTTACATAATACATAAATATATATCATATCATAACTTACATAAAACTTTGGATCAAATATATAAAAATCACATAAATTTGGGCAACACTATTGTTTTTCCCTACTCTTATACTTATAAATAAACAACTTACCTGAATTAGTTTACACCCATTAAATACTTGATACTTGAAATGTATTATCTATTTTAGTACAATGACATGATTTAGATCAATTTAGAACACATAAGTAACAGTAATTTATTGTCAACTTTAGACTTCAAGAACTACGAAATGGATAAGAGTTGGATGAATTTGTCAAGGGTAAGCAACGACTATCGAAATGGAGTACAAATTTTCTAAATTTTGCATTTCAAAATGCAAGCCAAGAGAATATGATTCTTTGCCCATGTAAGAAGTGTAGCAACATCAATTGGCATATTCGTGAAGTTGTCTATGAACATCTAATTTTTGATGGCTTTATTCGGGGTATAAAAAATGGATTTTCCATGGAGAGTGTACACCTCGTAGAACCTCTTCAACGATTAATCCGGCTTATCCTCATAATGCTTACCATCAGTCTGTTAGAGAAGATGACATGAAAGGTATGTTGCATGATGCATTTAATATGCACAGTCATGGTTTGCAATCGTTTCCACTTGAAATTATTGTATCCAATGATTGTGATATTGGTGGAAATGCTTTTATTGAAACGGGAAGAAGTGTACCTGATGAAGATCCAAATGGAGAAACGGAAAAGTTCTACAAGTTACTTAATGAAATGAATGAAGAACTTTATGAGAGATCAAAATTTTCAAAATTGTCCTTTTACATTCGTCTTTTTCACTTAAAATGTTTGGGAGGGTGGACCGGAAACTCTTTTACACTGTTGTTAGAGTTTTTGAGAGACATGTTTCCGTTTGCAAAGATCCCTCATTCATGCAAAGATATGAAGAAACTGATAAAAGATTTAGGCCTTGGTACGACAAATTCATAGTTGCCCAAATGACTACATGTTGCCTAAATTCATAGTTCCACTAATACCAAGGCTTCAAAGGCTTTTCATGTCATCAAAGACAGCCGAGTCTATAAGGTGGCATCATGATCGATGAACCAATGATGGATTATTAAGGCATCCTACAGATTCTTTAGCTTGGAAATCATTTGACAGTAAATTTCCAAGCTTTGTAAGCGATCCTCGGAATGTGAGGCTTGGGCTAGCATCTGACGGATTTAATCCTTTTAAAATCATGAGTACTTCGTATAGTACTTGACCTGTAGTGCTTGTTCCTTACAACTTGCCTCCATAGATTTGCATGAATCAATCTTCTTTTATCTTATCTATGATTATCCCTGGAGAGAAAGGCCCCGAAAATGATATTGACATTTATATGCAGCAACTTATTGAAGAGTTGAAACAGTTATGGGCGAGTGTTGAAACATATGATGTCTTGAGAAAGGAGAACTTTTATTTGCTTACAGCTTTGTTGTGGACTATTAATGATTTCTCGGCTTATGTCAATTTATCTGGTTGGAGTACCAAAGGACGTTATGCTTGTCCTTGTATTGTGGCGTAAACATGTTTGAAGTGATTATATACTGGGAAGAAGTTCTCTTATACGGGGCATCGTCGATGGTTAAATGGAAATCATAGATTTAGATTTCAGAGGACTTTATTTGATTGTACTGAAGAGAGGTTGGTGGATGAGAAGTGAATAGGGAAAGGTTTCTAAACTAACTTCGATGCCCTCTTAGGCTTCCTTCATCTCCCTTTTATAGGAGAATTCTTGAACTCTATTTAATTTTCTTTGAATCTCGCACAGTTTTTCTGATAAGGATAATGTCTCATCATTGATTTGACATGGTTGCTTCCACGTTGCTTCCATTTTTGTCTGCACCTAGATGTCGTTTTCCCAAGTTGCTTTCTTGGATGTAATTTTCCCATGTAGCTTCCTTTTTTGTTTTCACTTGGATGTCGTTTTCCCAAGTTGCTTCCTTGATATTTTAATTGGTTTTTTCCAATTGGCTTTTATCCTTCTTGAATATTAACTAGATTCATTTCCTCCATTTCATCTAGCTGTAATGAATCTATTGACAGTCTTGGTGAGTTCTAATTTTCCCACGTATTTTTGATTTCTTCTATTATGTGTGATGAAATATCATCAATCTCCATGTCAGCTATCTTTTTTAATAGTTGCACGGATTCTTCGTCTCTATCATCTTGAGTGTTTCCAATATCATATGCCAATATTCTTCTTCCATCAGTCCATAGGCTATAAGTTTTTGTTGAAGTAAATATTGGACTTTGGTCATTAAATCTATTCTTGTTTGGATATGATAATAACTGAGATTATTATAACACTTGTCAATATTTTTGTCAAGTTTCTTTTTCTTCTTTAGTTACTGAAAGGTTCGGACCTCCAATCATTTTTAATGATCCAAATTGATATGCTGATAAAATTTTTCTTTTTAGCTATACCATTAAGACTACTGATTTCAAGATGAAAATAATAATAAAAATCATCTTCATTTATCATACGTAATAATATAGATTTAATAAATGCAGAAAAATCTTTTAATAAATGGAAAGAAAAATTTTGAATTTTATTTCTTTAACAAAACCCAATACTACTTATATCAAATGGTTCATGATCAAGTCTAAATTTTATAGTAGGGAATTTTTATTTAAATCGTTTGTAATAACATAGGCTTGTAAAAAATATTCTGAAAAAGCTTTTTGAAATTGAACTTGCTGTTTGCAGATAGCTCCATTTATTTTTGTAAATATTTCCACTGGTAAAATTTTTCTAGCCTTATTATATAAACATAACCTAAACATTTTATTCATAATAGGGCTATTTGTTCCTTTATTAATAAAATACTGACATATATCAAGAAGATTGTTTATCTCCTTAATATCTAAATAACTGATTTCTAGTTCTTCCCAATCTCGATATAAATAGATTTAATAATAAATCATGACCTTCTTATTCTTTAGTTATTTTTCAACTAGAAATTGTGAAAGCTTAGTAAGAGCTCTCCTGAAATTAGCTATTATTCAGTAATATGGGTTTCCATATATCATTAATAAAATTATATAATTCTGATGGTAAGTCTAAATTATAAAAAGATTTATTTCCTGAATTTGTTGTGGTTTCAACAAATTTTCTGATGCACAAAATTTTTCTGCTCCTTTATAATTTCAGTATAACCAGCTTGATATGCTGAATTTGGATCTTGAGACTAAGGGAATTGACTTTACCGGTTGTGGTGTAAATGATAAATGAGTTCCAACTGGTTGTCTTACCATTGGATATAGAATCCTTGGTTAGGATAAAAAGATACTTGAGAAGGTATTGTCACAAATCCTTGATTAGGATTTGTCGATTTGAATGTTTTCCCTTGTTGGGCCTTTTATGAACAGTAGTCCATTTATCGACTTTTTCTAGAGGTTTTTACCTCTATCCATATGGCATGCTAAGATAATCAACAATAATATTGTTAGTACCTTTAGACGTATAAGACTTCAAAATTAAAATTACATAATTATTATATCATCTAATTCTTCGAGGTACCACTTTTATTAGTAAGAAAATGATTAACTGCCTGATTATCAGTTTTGATAATAAAAATTTCAGATGCTAAATATATAAGAAAGTGTTTTTATTCCTCTCTTATTGCTAATAATTCTTTTCATATATGACATAATTAATTTCATTTGGTTTAAATTTCCCCGAACTATATCCACATATTAATTCTTCTTTATTTATTGTTCTAGCTTTTAAAATACAACCCCAATAATTTTGTGAGGCGTCTGTTTCTAAAATTAATTTATCACCTTATTTAGGTAAATAAACTTTTGGAATTTGATTAATTTCAGATTTTAAATTTTTTATGATTTTCGAGTCTATTTTAGACCAGATAAAAGGTTTATCGCCATTGATAAAACTAAATAATGAAAATAGTTATAATCTAATTAACATTTATTACTTAAAAGATTTAGTTAAAATAATTAGAATTGAAGTAAAGTTGTTTATCTACTCCTATTTTCTCAGATTGAGCACATTTCCTGTACAAATTAGACATTCAAAGCGAAAACAGACAATTCATGTTATATGAATACAATTTTCTATTATACCAACTCTACTTCAACAAAATTTGTTGCTAATGGAATAAATCTTGATCAATTAATCTATTCAATTATGTACTTTATACTATGAATCATATGACTTACACTAAATAGATTTAGATAGGCTTTCAACCCCTTTGAAATAGAGATTAGATATGACAGATTTATATATATATATAGATATGATTAAAGAGATATTTTAATCTTTCAAAAATCATGCAAGAACAATACATTTAATTAGATAAGATGAAAATACCACATAAATTGGGGTGTATTAAATATGGAAACGATGGATTTTATATTTACCGGCACTTTAAAGGACTAATATTAATATCGAAAAGTATTTAATAGATTTTATAAAATGAAGAAAAATGCTAATTGATTAAAATAAAATTTTATAAATAGAAATCGAGATTGAAAAATGTTCATTAGTGCTTATAAGCATTGAAAGTTAGAAATATCTTAAACCCTTATGCCCGAACACAATCTAAGCCAACAACTTGGACCTACATCCCTACCACATGACAAACAAAACCTAAAGGTGTTGCATAAGGAGAGAGCATATAATAACAGCTTTTGAAGCTGTTTACCCATATGGAAAAAATAATTATATCCTACGCGAACGCAATGGGGACGTATCAGATATTAAACTGATAGAAACAGATACTACTCTTGATCTTAGCCAAAAGGTCGAGAAAAGGATCAATAAATGTCTAGATTTATTTTTATAATGTACCTTCGCCTCACCCTTTGCTTGTGCTCTCGATATGGTCTTGGAGTAGGTCTGAACATTTGTTGCTATGGACAGATGTATATAATTTTTCTGCACCCCCACATGGATGCTGGTGATTTGCACGGAAAATGTTGGATAATATAACTATAGTTCACTTATTGCAGCCTATACTGATCATAAGCTGGAGAAGCATGTAGATTAGACCTGCACTCGCGATGGATTGGTAAGCCATAAATAAACACAATGCAACTGGTAAAGATAGAAACCTTTGCAAAAGTATACAAACAGAAACTTCCATGTAATGTAAACCTTACAGTTTGCGAATTCTTCTTTAGTATTTAATGGCTTACCTACCAATATTGCATAGTTGGAAAGACTGATTGCTTCTTCATCTTTTGACCTATATCAAGCTGCAATAAGAGGACTAGTGTATAATATCCAAAAATTTACATGTGCAAATTCACCAACATGCAATGTGCTGTGCAGGAAAAATTATACTAGTTTTGTCCATAGCAAACTAAAAGTTCCTTCTGACATAGTCGAAATCCCATATAGAGAGCGCAAGCCAAGGGTAAGGCAGAGACGCATTATAAAAGAAATATCAAGATGAGTTTAAGCTCATACCTTTCTCGGCCTTTTGGCTAAGATCAAGTGTAGTATCTGTTCTTATCAGTTTAATATCTGATACGTGGATCATTGATCCGCATGATATTAAATCAATATTTTTAGGGGGAGAGCTCATTAACAATAGCTTGCTATTGGGGTTCTCGAGTGTCGTCTTTGTTTTGCACTGCTGCATCGTTCTGGCACACCCCTCCGATTGTAGTTTTAACCTTTGGAACCAATAGACGGTAGCTTCTTGTTCGGATTGTATTAATAATTGAGGTGTAAAGCTGTTTAAAGACACTATTTTAAGGGTTAATGTACTTGAGGTTTAGTCCAAACCATAGGGCTATAATTTCTCATTATTTCATCTGCATTACTTAGTTGCTGTTTGCCCTCCTGGATTAGTTAATTGTTTGAAGTAATGGATGGTATCTAATTTAATTTCTGAAGTTCATTGAAGAATTGTTGTTTCAATTTGTAGTTGGCGCATAGAATTGCCGTTCAATCATTTAATTGGCTTTTCAGTTCTACGTTCTAATCATTTAAATTGAACCTAGAAGCTATTTGATTTTAAAATTTCACTGTTTTACGATAATAGAACAATGCTTACTATTTGTATATAACATTTACATGGCTTCACACACATGGTGCCGTGTTCTTCAATTAAATACCACGTAATCGAGATGGAGTTTGGAACTGTACACTAAGGCTGTTGTCTTTGTGAAGCTGATGGAGGATCTTCATCAATTGAGTGAACTTAGGGTTCTAAACTCGGAGGTATTGGAGTTGGATAAATGCTTGACTAATCTCAGAGGAAGACTTGAAGGCAACGAGTGTCTTTATGGTGGCATTCTTGTGAATGTGTCATGGTGTCTTATGGTGTTGTTCCGCAACGCCAACAGCATGGCTAATGCCGAGTTTTGATCGTGCTCGTGTGGTGGTGATTTTTCTCTAGTTGACTTTAGAGCTGTTTTATGTGGCTGTTTTATATGGTTTACTGGTGTTTCTGGTTTTATTTTGGTGTATCCTTTTGGTTGGTTATTTTTTATGTTGTTTTATCTTGTATCCCACTGTTTCAGTGGTTGTTTTTTTTAATATAATCATTTTGATGGCCGAGCAAAAAAAGTAGTAAAAAAAAATTTAATGCCAGGCTTTAAATTTCAATTTCTTAAAACATTTTCTTTTACAATTTGAAGTACTAAACATGGCGCTCAAAATCCACCTCAACTCATTTGCATCAGCAATGACCTCCATATTCGATATATTTTTAATTGATGATAAAGTATTATTATATTTATATTTAAATTTAATTTTACTCAAATATGTTTAGCATTTTACTTTACTTATAATTATTTAGAAAATTGAAACTTCAAAATAATTCAACCACTAAAAGTGGCTGACTTGAATAGAGACAAGTAAAAAAAATCATATGTATCGTATTTTATATATTATATTTAATAGGTAAAAGTTTTAATTACACATTTATTCATTTAATTTCTTGTGAAGTTAAACAAAAAAAAAAACTACACTAGAAGCTAAACAAGGATACAACAAAATATACAAAATTAGGCTATTATATCCACATGTGCTGGACAATAACTCAGACAATCTTGCACCTGCTATAAAATGAAGCTAAAAAGGTCTGTCAAGCCATCTTTGCGCTTGGGGCAATGACGCAGCTAGTGAGGTTTTAACCGAGGCGCGTCTATTGCTGGTTGAAAACTATTTCCAAACCCCTCTTAGGCCTGGGTTCTGCCCTGGCCTTTGAGAATTTCTGGAAGGGTTCCCTTTGGGTAAAACCCTACAATTTCTAGTTAATTACTTTGCTCTTCTTTTTCCCCTTAAAATTAAGATGGAACAATTGTTTATGAAATTAAGGTGTTCAAAATATTTGAAGGATTTAGCATTTTAATATTTATTTTATTTGTAAGAGATTAGTGTTTAAAAATACAGACAATAGCAATTCAAATAATCAAATTTATTCATTTGAGAAGTGTTGGACATATAATGAGAGATTGTGATAAACTTGTTGAGCAAGGTTATGAAAATGGAGTGTAGGAATACACCTTCTAAGTTAGATGAATAGCACTTAAATTCGGTCTATTGAAATATATAACTTTAATAAATTCGGTGTTTAAATTTCTGACTGAGTTAACATAGTAATTACTACCAGAGATAATAAAAAGAAAACGTAAAATAGAATAGAAAAAGCAGAAACTAAAAGTAATGAAAGAGCAATAAAAATTGAGAATTGGAAAGAAGAATAATAAGTATTACATGGCTAACAAACTCTTGACCAATGATAAGAAAGTTGTAAGCTTGATTTATTGTGAGAACTTGATGAGGTGTTAAGCAACTATGAGAGGTTGTGATAAACTGGTTGAATAAGGTTACTGGAATGAAGTGTAAGAATACACATTCTAAATTCAATCGTATGGATGGAGTATGGCTCGGATTATATGGATGGAGTAAGCTTGGTTTCAATTCACTTTCATATGAGTTGCACCATTTTTCCCTCTTTTCATGGCTTCATACTCTTCTATAGGTTGTTTGTTTAGGGAACTTGGGTCTTTCTTCTGAAACATAACATTTTAACCACGATGAGATTCCTAACCTTGTTTTCCAAAGTAGAACGACTGTTTGTTGAGTTTCAATAATTTTTATAATTGTAACGATCCGGTTTCTAGTGGTGTCAAAAAAGACGGTTTGAGATCCATTTCCGTAACCAATCCCGTAAATATTATTAAATACTTACAAAGTTATTATATAAGTGAATGAATTTTGGATAAGTAATTTAGTCGAAATTGTGTTAATTAAGGTTTAGTGACTAAATTCTAAAGTCCAATCACTATAGATTTTTAATTAAGAAATGACTTGAGGACTGACATTGTAATTAACCAAAGATCCAAAATAGCAATTAAATCATATTTAAATGAAAAATAGTGAACGGTAAGATTATTTAGTCACTAACCTAAGTTAATTACGGTTAAATTAGTTAAAACATAAGTAATTAAACTAAATTACAAATTAATCCTATTATAAATAAGACAATTTGGTGGAATGAAAGAGAAACTTTCTGTCATCTTCCACCTACAACCATGAAGAGAAAAACAAAAGGTTCCAAGGGTTTTCAAAGTTTTGGTCACTAATTAGATGTTACAATCAAGTCATTTTCTTGTAATTTTTATGTTTTTGAGGTCATGGGAGCTTGATTTAGCTTACCCATGTACCAATTTGTAAAACTGTTAAAGTTTTAGAAAGTTGCCATTGTTGATTTCTTGAAGTTTAGGTGTTAAATTGATAGATTTTAAGTTTAGATGTGAAAAAAGGACTGAATTGTAAAGTTAATTTATAACTTTTTACATTAGGGACTAAACTATATAAAATATTAAATTGGCAGTAGAAATAAGAAATAGGAGGTCTCTGATAAGCATTAGTGAATTATTCATGAGTTAATGAATTTGGGTAGGACTAATTGATAATTGTAATATGACTTTAATATTTGTGATAGCTGGAATTTAGTCTCG